>NC_134687.1:424433852-424536064 GCF_050947455.1 Rhinoderma darwinii
TCTCGGGCCGTTTTTGCAGAGTTTTGCGACGCGGTTTCCGCATCAAAAAACTCGGCAAAATACCCCGTGTGAACATAGCCTAAGACAGCTGTCTTTAATGCAGGCACCAAGTTGATTTGGAGCGTGTAACTGGTCTGGAGAAGGCTGAACTCTTAATGGTTGGTAGGGGATCAAATACTTATTTCTCTGTGCACAATGCAAATAAATATATATAATTTTGACAATGTGATTTTCTGTTTTTTTTTAAATATAATCTATCTCTCACTGGTAAAATTAACCTAGCCTAAAAATTCTAGACTGTTCATGTCTTTGACAGTGGGCAAACTTACAAAATCAGCAAGGGATCAAATACTTATTTCCTTCACTGTATGTGTAATTTAAAACTCCCTGTGAGGAATGAGCCAATTGTCCTCAAATAAGGGGGAAAATTTCCTTTCTTACCCCAAATATGGCGATCACAATAAATTCCAAGGATCAAAGGCTAATATCTCATCTATCTGTACTATGTGAATGTGTGCGAATGTTTATACTTGTCATGTACTGTTGGTGACTATAACTATCATGTTTTGTGAGTGCCTATACTTATCATGTTTTCTGTGTGCCTATACTTACCATGTGGTGCGGGTGTCTATACTTACCATGTAGTGTGGGTGTCTCTACTTATGATGTATTGTGGGTGCCTATACTTATCATGTAGTGTGGGTGTCTCTACTTATGATGTAGTGTGGGTGCCTATACTTATCATGCAATGTAGGTGTCTATAATTATCATGTAGTGTGGGTGTCTATACTTATCATGTAGTGTGGGTGTCTCTACTTATGATGTAGTGTGGGTGCCTATACTTATCATGTACTCTGGGTGTCTCTACTTAAGATGTAGTGTGGTTGCCTATACTTATCATGTAGTGTGGGTGATGTAGGTTTGATGTGTGATGCATGTATTACTTACCCGGCCTGAACTCTTCAGATGGAAACTAAGCTGAGGCCACTCCTGGGGATGGGTGTAGAGGATCTTCAGATTGGAGTGATGTCTGATGCCATTCCAGGATTGGAGGATGCCAAGGGCCTGGGGCAGTAACAGTATGGCAAAGGGGCGGCATGAAGATGGTATAGAGAGAGATGATGTTCTAGGTAGCCGAAGTGACATACAGCAGCAGAGACATGAGACATAGGTCAGGAGGCATGAAGTTCTGGGCCCTTGTTCTGGGATCTTACAGGGTACAGCTTGTTGATATGAAGCTGAATTTGGCCAATTTGTGAATTACTTTTTTATCCTCTGTCCACTGCAAATGGTAGTTCTCCAGAACTGGCACAAATGGTGTAAATGGCAGGTGTGTAGTTCCTCCCAACTGATGGTGGAAAAGAATGGATGCTCGCTGATGATTCCGCACACACCAAGGCGCATCTTAGGATACTTAAGCAGCAGTTTCTTGACAAGATGTTTCACGTCAGCATAAAGCCAAGTTGTAAAATGTGGAGCGCTCTGTTGACATCCTGGATACTACAATCCCCAGTTTCCACCAGTCAACTGCTTCACCATATCTTTTCCTAAGATGCACCTCGGGTGCCATGTAATAGAATGTTCCTGTTGCTCCATTGATCTTATTGGCGGCAGTGACGTCCTCTTGGGCCAGCCCTAGATCAATGACACGGACGTGGCCATCTGCATCCAACATTACGTTTTCCACCTTTAGATCTCTGCAAAGAAATAGGACAAGAGAATAACAAATCTGCCCAGTGATACTGGAGATGGGGGAAGGGTCACCGTAAGACTAGTAGAATAGCCATTGAGGACTCTAGGTAAGCTGGGTGCATTATTTCCAGCATCTGTAAGATACATAGAGAAGGGCAAAGTTCTGCTAACCGGTGGACGATGTTGTGTTGATGGAGGAACTGGAGGCCACATATAATCTCTGCTGTGTAGAATCTGATGGGGAGAACAGAGTGTAGTCTTAATGTCATTAAATATTCCTCTAAAAATTCGCTAATATTGTGTTATGATGTGTTTCTGTGTGGTCTCTAGCAGAGAAGATGCACTGTTTATGGCAGTCTGTATTTTCTCAATTCTCTTGCAGTGTCCTTCAACTCCCACCTCACTCTTTATTCTTTCCACCCCCCTCAGTCTCCTGATTATTTACTCACCTTACATTGCCGATGTCCAAGTAGCCGCACATCCTGATCAAGGACTCCAGGCTGCCACTGCACAAATACTCCGTGATAAAATATCCCTGCTCCTGAGAGTGATGTGTGGCATAGAGGTGGCATAGGAACTGGCATTCTGGGGCCCCCAGCAGTATTCGTCGCTCTCTCATTATGAGTTTAGCATCATCCCGTTTGGTGATCATCTTGATGGCCATGTAGGTGTTTTAGCAGGGGACTGATGCCAGGACCACATGAGGAAAACAAATGGAACATCCTCATGAGAAGAAGGAGGAACGGGGTGGACGGAGTGGTTGGTCAGTCGGGTAGTACCCAGGACTCTACTGCAGAACAGAGCTGAGCTCCCAGAGTAATGCAGTGTCTGCTGTTGGGTGCTGTATTGGGAGGTCTTAAAGTGTATATAAATTTAAAAAAAATGTGTGACATGTTATAGTAACATGTCAGAAGTCTTGATCGGTGGGTGTCTGAACACTGAGACCCCCACCGATCGCTAAAACGAAGTGGCAGTAGCGCTCGGATGGGTACTGTGCCTCTTCGTTTCTGATCCTCGGCTTTCCTCAGAGCAGGGTACAGGCTCGATATAAAGTCTAAGAGTCCGTACACCACTCGTTTGGGTGTCCGAGGAAAGCCAATCAGAAACGAAGTGGTACAGTGCTCACCCAAGCGATCGGTGGGGGTCTCCGTGCTCGCACCCCCACCGATCGAAACTTTTGACATGTCACTATGACGTGTCAAACGTTTTTTCAAATTTTAGTTACCCTTTAAGAATAAGTACTAGATAGGTCTTTGAGTTGGTTGGGCTGGGATCAATGTTGTTCACATATCCAGGTCCATACAGGCCGCTGTAAGGGTTAGTGAAGACATAGAGGTCCATATATGTATTGTTTACTTATAGCAGCTTATATGGACAAGGACATGGAAATGGACAAGGACATGGAAATAAACAATGCCCCCTTCCCCCACAACTTTGAATCAGAATACCCTTTTATAGCAGTACTAGACCTAAATATGGTGATAAGAGGACATAAAGAAGTGGTCATGGGGACAGGCAGAAGAGTTTCTAGATTTCCAGGCAATCCGTAGAAGAAGACTACAATCAACATCTATCCAGCATGGCTGATAATAGTGAACAATAGATGGAGAAAAAAATAAAAAAATGTACGTTTACTGTCCCTTTAAAATGAAATAAGAAGTTATTGAACTTATTTTACAAAAACTGCCCCTACCAATGACCTGGTGGATGGTGAAGCGGTTGATGGTAAGCCTGGCATAGGGGCTGGATCTTCCAGGGTTTTGGCTGTTCCCAGGTTTTGGCAACTCATCCTCCAATCCTCTGTCCTTGGCTCCTCTCCTCTTCTGCCTCATCTTCTTGTCCTCTTCCTCTTGTCGTCTTCTCTCTTCTTTTTCTCGCCATGTTCTCCGTGTCCATTAGACACCATTTTCACTAATATCTTTCAATCTGTAGACTTCCGTGCGATCGCTGCCATCGACAGTTGAAAGTGAACGGCAGTTGGTCGTGTGCAGGACACATAAAGTCAGAGGCCATGGAATGCTCAGTTGGCACCTGCCTAGCAGTGCCCATGCGTATGGGCATCATAAGTGGCAATCTAGTATCCAGATGAATGAGAGAGAACATAATTGCGGGATCTTCTAGTTCTGTATTATTAGTTGATGGGAATGGGGCAGCTGATCGGACAGGTATATCAGGGCTGGCCATGGTGCCCATAGTTCATCATAAACTGTACTGGGATTCTATAATAAGCGCAGTTGTGTGGGAATTCTCATCATTGGTGAGGGGAGAAAATATACTTGATGCGAATGGTCAAGTTTATAAAGACTTTTCTCCTTTATTCAGTTTTATATATGGATTTATTTATGTATGTACTGTACATAATATTCGTATATTACATGTTGCAAATAATAAAAATATAATCAGTACATGCTTATCAGAATGCACCAATTATACTGAGATAACCGGCGCAACATCTACACCGCTCATCCCTCTCCTAACAGAAGTAAACTCTTACTCTTCTAATGGGAGCAGTAGATGCTAAGACTGTTTATAGGGGCCTCTAGCGCTGTTTATCAGGGCACACAGGTACTGTTTATAGGGACACTCTAGTACTGTTTATAGGGATGCAGTGGTACTGTTTATAGGAGCACTGTGGCACAGTTTATAGGGCCCTCTGTGTAGAGCACTCTGGCACTGTTTATAGGGGCACTCTGGCACTGTTTAACTGTGCTGATGCCTAAATTTATATACAGTGTTTGATGTGAAGCAGAGCTGTTATCGATCACATCGAAATTCATAACTTCGATGTGATCAATAACAGGTGGATCCTGCGTGTCAGAGATATGCAGGACCCGCTGGCACTGATACAGTCAGTGCCGCTGACCTCACGGATACAGGTCTCAGTGCAAGATACAGCTGCTCAGTATACAGGATACAAAGCAGCTGTACCTCAAAAAGTAAAAATTATTTATAATAAAATGCACCAATCACACTGATACACATTTTTATTTAAAAAATAATTGTTTTCAAAGGTGTACATAGTCTTTAATCCACTACTGTTCATGCCCCACCCATTTATATAGGAAACACCCCAAGCTAATCACAAATAGGGCATATGATCCCCTTCATCAGACCATTTATTAAACACAGAACCCCCTAAACTTTTACAGACACCGGACCAGAGCATCTAAACTAGTACAGACCACAGAACCAACTCTCGTAAAGACCGCAGACCCCAGGCAACACTGTCCCTTTAAGGCTGGATTCACACGAGCGTGGCGTTTTGCTGCGCAAAAAATACTTACCAGCTCCGTGTGGCAGCCGCATATGATGCGCGGCTGCGTGATTTTCGCGCAGTCGCCATCATTATGACACTCCATTTGGATGTTTGTAAACAGAAAAGCACGTGGTGCTTTTCTGTTTACATTCATCCTTTTGACAGCTGTTGCGCGAATCACGCGCCTCCCATGGAAGTGCTTCCGTGCGGCATGCGTGGTTTTCACGCACCCATTGACTTCAATGGGTGCGTGATTCGCGCAAAACGCCGAAAGAACGGACATGTCGTGACTTTTTTTCAGCGGACTCACGCTGAGTAAAAATCTCGCACATGTCCGCACGGCCCCATAGACTAATATAGGTCCGTGCGACGCGCGTGAAAATCACGCGCGTTGCACGGACGTAATTCCCGTTCGTCTGAATAAAGCCTAATACAGATACTGACCAGGCTAACCCTTAATACAGACCCCAGACAATACTAATGTTAGAAAAGTTTTATTTTAAATTTATGCTTATTTAGATGTGATAGAGACCAATGTGTTAAATATGCTATCAAGTGTAAGGGTGGTGGGCAGTCTCCATTTTGTATTCTTTACATGATGTGTGTAATTTCGTGCAGCGGCCATATTGTCTGGAGTTCCCATCTTGGTTCTTTTGTGAATAAGAAAGTCTTTGTTCCTTTAAGACAAGTATATTAATGTTGATTTCGTATGTTTCTTAGTTAGTTATCTTTGACCTTGATTCCCATACAAAGCTTGCAGAGAAGGGTAAGGGGGTGAGATGGGAGGGTGGCAAATATGCTTGTGGGAATTCCTCCCCATCTTACAGGAATATTCTTGCCAAGAGCGATAAGGCACCTGCAAACCTGATGTGTGAAGAATTATAATGATGTATCTGGAATGTATCGTAATCGTCTGTAATTGGCTGAATAAGAAATAAGTTTATCCCATGTATAAAAACCATGATATGCAAGGTAGCAGCAGACAAAAGCTGAAAGATTACTTAATCTGATGTTGTTTTGTCTCCTCGTTAACGAGAATAAAAGGCCGCAATATTTCAATTTATTCGGGTGACTCCTTGAATCTCTTTGATAAGTACATAAATTCTTGTAACAATTGGTTCTTCGGACCGGAAATCCAACATCTCCTGACCCCTTTTTCATATTTAGATGTATAAGGTTATGTGATAAAAACCGAAGTTTGATCTTAGGTACTAAGTCTGGGTCTTAGTTATATTAAGCACAGGTCTTAATATAAAAACCTGGGAATAACGGTTCTCGAGGTTAGAAGTCCATAGCCGGTGTGAGAAGGCTACAGGTAAGAAATAACTCAGTGCAGCACGTAAAAGATAAAGTACTTGGAGATTTGGAGGATCTCCTATAGATTAAGGATTATAGATAATTGCGATTATTTGTTGTGTAAAGTTCAATATTGTGGTTAAATGCATTGAATTATTGAGAACAGCTGTTTGTCTTTGTAAGTGTCTGAATTGTGCTGTGTAAGGTAATGATGTGTATAGGTTTATGATTCTGTGAATGTATGATGTGAAACATATATGAGACCCCTTGACTGTGAAGAATGAATGTATGAGGGTTAAATAAATAAAACCCTGTGTGTATAAGGGAGTCCAATTAGGTATGGTCCTAGGTAAAATTATTACCAGGACAAATTAGTAGAAAAAATACTGTTAAAACACATATGACTGATCAGCATAATACTTGTAAATATTGGTGTGAGTGTGATAGAAAAATTAAGAAATTAAACTTTTTACTAATGTATTAAAATGGAGAATGATGACGTGTCTTGTGGGAGTCACAGGAATTCCATCTGTTCAACTAACCATTGTATATAATAAATTAACCTTTATCTTTACCGCATTATATTGTATAGACATGTGCCAGTGGTATTGTACACTAGGTCTCTCTATCTTCTGGTGTGCATACGTCATATTGGCTATATAAACTGCTGTAATTAATGATTTGATGTCCAATCTCCATAGGAAGAATTTGTTTTATATTACAGATTGCAGAATATGTGTAATATTGTAAAATATGTAATATTGTTATACTAACTGTATGTCTGCTGTTTGAATGGACGGAAGTATATGGTATAGTCCCTCTGTGTTTTACAGACTTATCCACCACAATGTGGGTCTAAGGCTGGGTTCACACATGGCGGAATTTCACTTGAATTCCGCTGCGGACACTCCGCAGCGTTAATCCGCAGCGGAGCCGTTTCTCCATTGACTTCCACTTAAATTTAGAAGTGTTCGTTTAGACGATGCGTAAAATTCCGCTGCGGAGCATAGGCTGCGGAGCGGAATTTGGTGTCCGCAGCATGCTCTGTCTGTTGCGGAGCAGTGGCGGACTGGTTGCGGACTCATGGCGGAATTTCTCCATTGACTTCAATGGAGATTCTAAATTCCGCAATGAAGTCCGCAGCTGTCATGCACATGTTATGTGTGCTGCGGATGCGTCTTGCTTTTTTAACATGACATTTCTTCATTCTGGCTGGACCTATGTATTTCTAGGTCTACAGCCAGACTGAGGAAGACAATGGGGCTCCCGGAATTACGGGAGCGTTGCTAGGAGACGTCAGTAAATAGTCACTGTCCAGGGTGCTGAAAGAGTTAAGCGATCGGCAGTAACTGTTTCTGCACCCTGGACAGTGACTACCGATCACAATATACAGCAACCTGTAAAAAAATAGAAGTTCATACTTACCGAGAACTCCCTGCTTCTGTCTCCAGTCCAGCTTCCCAGGATGACGTTTCAGTCTAAGTGACGGCTGCAGCCAATCACAGGCTGCAGCGGTCACATGGACTGCCGCGTCATCCAGGGAGGTAGGGCTGGATGCCGAAAGAGGGACGCGTCACCAAGACAATGGCCGGTAAGTATGAAATTCGTTTACTTTCACTAGGGAAAGTGCTGTCCCTTCTCTCTATCCTGCACTGATAGAGAGAAGGGAAGCACTTTTTCCGCAGTCCGCAGCAGCTAGTCCGCATCAATTTAATGCACATTTTGGGCAGATCCGCAGCCGTAATCCGCAATCCAGATTAGGTGCGGCATTGATGCGGACAGTTGCGGAGGAAATCCGCCACGTGGGGGCATGCCCTAAGTTGAGACACTTTATTATAAACTTTGTGAGTGAAGTGGCGGGTAACCACTCCTGTCTACGAATCTGGACAGCACTGTTGCACATCCACGTTGCGACTATTATAAGTTCTGCATCTTTTCTGTTGGGGTTATAAGCGTTTTCTACTAGTAGAGTGATGCTCTTACAGCAATTATAACCCCACATGCTTCACCAATGTATTGTATATCACCTAACATTATGATGATGTTGATGATTATCTACTAACCATGATAAGCAGAGTGCCAAAGCCCAGAAAAGGGGAATATATCCAGTTAGTGAGTTACAGCAAGTAAAAGAAGTTTTGATGACTGACGGTTACACTCAGGCTGGGTTCACACATCTTATTTACGGACGTAATTCGGGCGTTTTAGCCTCGAATTACATCCGAAAATATGGCTCCAAAGCCTCAGCAAATATCTGGCCATTCATTTGAATTTGCTTTACGATGTTCTGTGCCGACGGTCATTTTTTTTACGCGCCGCTGTCAAAAGACGGTGCGTAAAAAAGTCGCCCGCGTCAAAGAAGTGCCTGTCACTTCTTGAGACGTAATTGGAGCCGTTTTCCATTGACTCCATGGAAAAACAGCTCCAATTACGTCCGTAATGGACGCAGCGAAAAGCGCCTGCACATGCCATTACGTCTGAAATTCCGGAGCTATTTTCTCCTGAAAACAGCTCCGTAATTTCAGCCGTAACGGAGGCTGCCATGTGAACATACCCTAATGGTTACACTAATGTAGATATCTCTAGGATTAAGTCTAGGTGATTATAGAAAGCCTTGAACTTGTACTAAATTGTTGGAGTTGAGGAAACAAAGAGAAAGAGAATAATAATAATAATAATAATAATAATAATAATAATAATAATAATAAACTGTTGCCATCATATTCATCTTCTACGTGTTAAAGCTAGTCTAACAAAAATAGCTGATTTCAGAGAAAAGTAGCTACAAGAACAAGAGGTTAACAAAGACGCCTGGTGGAATAATACCTTTTCTTTCTTAAATCCAGCTAATTGGTTTAAGGGAATATCAGGATGGCTAATGAATATACTTCAAACTGTGTTCTGAATTATTTTGTTTTGCATACTTGGCTATATAGACTTTCATTTGTTAATATGGCTAATGAACTGACGTATAAGGTTGTTTAACCCCTTCCCGACATTTGCTGTATGGGTACGCCATGGAAAGCTAGTGCATCCCGCAATTTGCCGTATCCATACGCCAGATGTTTGGCACCGGCTCAGAAGCTGAGCCGATGCCATCATCGCCGGATCTCAGCAGTATCTTACAGCTGACATCCGGCTGTAATGGCGGGAACCAAAATTAGCTTCGATCCCCGCCATTAACCCCTTCAATGCAGCGTTCAAACATGATTGCTACATTTAAGGTGTTTGCAGCTCATCAGAACCCCAGCAATGAAATTGCCGGGGTTCCGGTGGCTGCAATGGCAACCGGAGGCCTAATACTGGCCTCCCGGTCTGCCTAGCATGGAAGCCGGTCAAGATCCGCCCGGCGGTGGAGCCTGATCGGCTTCCATAGCCAACGGCAAGATGGCGCCGGCTCAAGAGCTGATCCGGCGTCATCAGCGGTGGAAGTCAGCTGTATGTTACAGCTGACATCCACCTGTAATAGCAGGAACCGGAGCTAGCTCCGATCCCTGCCATTAACCCCTTCGATGCAGCAATCGAAAGCGATCGCTGAATCTTAGCGGTTGCTAGCAGATCGCCAGCCCTGACAGGCAATCAGGACTGGCGACTGCTGCTATGGCAAAAGGAGACACAATGGCCTCCTGCTCTGCCATTACGGAAGCCGATTAGTCCCCGCCGGGAGGCGAAGCCTAAACGGCTTGCTGTCAGTGAATAACTGACAGATCTAATACATTGCACTACGTAGGTAGTGCAATGTATTAGAAAAAAATTAATCTGACAGCTGGACCTTCAACTCCCCTAGTGGGACTTGAGAAAAAGTGTAAAAAAAGTGTTAAAAAAAAGGGAACAAAAAAAAAGTTTGAAAACAATAAAAGTTTCAAGTGATAAAATAAAACACAATCGCCCTTTTTCTCTTATCAAGTCCTTTATTGTTGAAAAATAATAATAAACCATACGTGTTTGGTATCGCTGCGACCGTAACAACCTGAGGTATCAAAATATTATATTATTTATTGCACGCGGTGAACAGCGTAAAAAAAAAACGTAAAAAACTATACCAGAGTTTCTGTTTTTTGGTCACTTTGCCCTACAAATATTGGAATAAAAAGTGATCAAAAAGTCGCACATATCCAAAAATGGTACCTATAAAAACGATAGCTCGTTTCGCAAAAAACAAGCCCTCAAACAGCTCCGTCGACAAAAAAGTTAAAAAGTTATGGTTCTCACAACTTGGCGACAGAAAAAATACATTCTTTTTACAAAAGTAATTTTATTGTGCAAAAAGTTGTAAAACAAAAAAAGGACCATAAATTAGGTATCGCCGGAATCGTACTGACCCGCAGAATAAAGTTAACATGCAATTTATATAACTATAAAAACACCTAAAAAAACTATGCCAGAATTGCGTTTTTTTGGTTACCTGGCCTCCCAAAGAATAGGATAAAAGGTGATCAAATAGTCGCATGTACCCCAAAATGGTACCAATAATAACTACAGCTCGTCCCGCAAAAAAAGGGCCCTCATACCACTACGTTTTAAAAAAAAAAAAATTTGTTATGGCTCCAATAATTCAGGAAATAAAAAATATGCAGTTGTGCAGCCCGAGGGGAACATTTCTTCTGTTTCAAGAGGCGATTTATCAAGGACCTAAAATTAGGGACCCAGGAAGGGGAGGGCCCAAACATATCTGCTGGAAGCGACAGTGCCCGTATTATACCAGGCCAACACTTCCCAGCAAAATTCTCCAAACTGCAAAGGTGCGGAGTGTGGACCAAAAGGGGCATAAGAAAGGACATTTATCAGTGCGACACCGGCCTGTGCAGAAAGGATTGCTTCACAGCGTAACACACATCTAGGGATCATTTTATTGTTTTTTACCCCATTATTATACTACCTGACTATGCCCCTGATATACTCTGCCCATCTTACATGTACCCCCACATTATAAACGGAAACACCAGCAATACTCAAACAAATCTACTACCAATTAAAATCCACTCTCCAAAAGCCAAATGGCGCTTCCTTCGCTCTGAACCCTACAGTGTGCCCAAACCGCAGTTTCCTTCCACATATATGGCATCGTCATACCCGGGAGAACCCTTTTAACAACTTTTGGAGTGTGTGTGTCTCCAGTGGCATAAGCTGGGCATTACATATTTGCCACTGAAATGGCATATCTAGGGAAAAATATACATTTTTAATTTGCGCCACCCGCAGTGCAATCATTTATGGAAAAAACCTGTGGGGTGAAAATGCTCACTACACCCCTTAATAAATGCCTTGAGGGGTGTAGTTTCCAAATGGGGTCACATCTCAGGGCTTTCTTTTATTATTTCACATCTGAGCCTCTGCAATTGTGAACCAATACTTTGTAAATCGCCAAATTAGGTCTCAATTTTACATGGTACGCTTTCACTCCTGAGCCTGGTCGAATGTCCAGGCAAAAGATTAGGGCCACATCTAGGGTGTTTCTAAAACCGGGAAGCACTGCATAATAATTAGAAAGCTGTCTTGTTATGGTGGCACAAGCTGGGCACCACATATTGGCATACCTATTGAAAAATCCAATTTCTACTCTGCAATATCGAGTGCACACTAATTTCTACAAAACACCTGCAGGGTTAACATGTTTACTACACCCCTAGGTAAATGCATTAATTGTGTAGTTTCCAAAATGGGGTCACTTCATGGGGGTTTCCGCTATTTTGGTCCCACAGGCGCCCAGAAACCAATCCAGCAACATCTGCACTCCAAATGGCGCTCCTTCCCTTCTGAGCCCTGCCGTGTGCCCAAACAGCAGTTTATGACCACATATGGGGTATTGCCGTACTCAGGAGAAATTGCTTTACAAATGTTGGGTTCTTTTTTTCCTTTATTTGTTGAGAAAATGAACAATTTTACGCTAGAGCTACGTCTTATTGAAGAAAAAGGATTGTTTTTATTTTCACTGCCCAATTCTATGAAACATCTGTGGGGTCAAAATTCTTACTACACCTGTAATGACGGGGGTAAGGAAACAGACAAGTGAGCCCTAATCTACCTGCCACTCAGTCCCTGCCTACTTGCAACGACCCGCCCTAGGCGACGGGGTACAACTGGGCGACAGTCCCTACGCTCAATAAGTGCACGACAGACAAACAGACAAGGGTACACAGAAGCAAGGGAAAAGGGGCAGTTGCCCACGGCAACACCGAGAGCAACAAGAGTGGTGAACGAGCCGAGTCAAACCAGGAGTGTACGAGGTACCAAACGCAGAGCAGGAGAGTAGTGAATAAGCCGAGTCAAACCAGGAGTGTACGAGGTACCAAACGCAGGAGAGTAGTCAGTAAGCCAGGGTCAATATGAAGCAGGGTCAAATAGATCAAGAAGCTGCAGCAGGGCCAGGAAACCAAACGAGAAGAATCACAAGCAAGGAGGAACAGGAAAGGCAGGTATAAATAGACAGAGGGCGGGAGCTAGCTCCGTCTGGCCAGGCTATGATAGGCTCTCCCACTCCTAAGCCTGCCATCCTGAGTGGTGGAAGATGGAGTCAGTCTCCCAGACATAGAAGCAGGTGCAGACTGATTACCTATGGGCGTAGATACAGAAGCTGTGCCTGGCAGATCCTTAACTGTACCCCCCCCTTTTATGAGGGGCCACCGGACCCTTTCTAGATGGACCTGGTTTATTGGGGAAACGAAGGTGGAACCTCCTGACCAATACCCCAGCGTGAACATCCCGTGCGGGTACCCAAGTCCTCTCCTCAGGCCCGTATCCTCTCCAATGGACAAGGTACTGGAGGGAGCCTTGGACCATCTTGCTGTCCACAATCTTGGCCACCTCGAATTCTACCCCCTCAGGGGTGAGAACGGGGACAGGAGGTTTCCTCGAGGGAGACAAGGACGGAGAGCAGCGTTTAAGGAGGGAGGCATGAAACACGTTGTGTACTCGAAAAGATGGGGGCAACTCCAGTCGGAAGGAGACAGGATTGAGGACTTCAATGACCTTGTACGGCCCAATAATCCGGGGAGCAAACTTCTTGGACGGGACTTTAAGGCGCAAGTTCTTTGACGATAGCCACACCAGATCCCCGACCATAAACATGGGGTTAGCAGAACGTCTTCTATCTGCCTGAGTTTTTTGTATGCTCTGGGACGCCTCTAGGTTCTTCTGAACCTGGGCCCAGACTGTGCACAGTTCCCGATGAACGACCTCTACCTCGGGATTGTTGGAACTACCAGGTGAAACGGAGGAGAACCGTCGATTAAACCCAAAATTACAGAAAAAGGGGAGACCCCTGAAGAGTTACTGACCCGGTTATTAAGGGAAAATTCGGCGAGGGGAATGAATGAGACCCAATCATATTGACAGTCAGAGATAAAACACCTTAAATAATGTTCTAGAGACTGATTAGTCCTTTCAGTTTGGCCATTAGTTTCAGGATGGAAGGCAGAGGAGAAGGACAGATCAATCTCCAACTTTTTACAGAAGGCTCTCCAAAACAAAGAAACAAATTGTAACCCTCTGTCAGAAACAATATTGAAAGGGACCCCATGGAGACGCAGGATATGTTTGACAAACAAGGTAGCTAACGTCTTAGCATTGGGTAGTTTTTTGAGGGGCACAAAGTGGCACATCTTACTGAAGCGTTCTACTACAACCCACACCACCGACTTGCCTTGAGATGGAGGCAAATCGGTGATAAAATCCATGGAGATATGGGTCCAAAGTCTCTGGGGAATGGGCAAAGAATGTAGTAGGCCCGCTGGTCGGGACCTGGGAGTCTTGGACCTAGCACAAACCTCACAAGCGGCGACGTAGGCCTTAATGTCCTTAGGCAACCCAGGCCACCAATAGTTTCTGGCAATGAGGTGCTTGGTACCCAGGATGCCTGGATGACCAGATAGAGCGGAGTCATGATTTTCCCTAAGTACCCTTAGCCGGAATTGCAGGGGAACAAACAGCTTGTTCTCAGGAAGGTTCCCGGGAGCTGAACCTTGATCAGCAGCAATTTCAGAAACTAAATCAGAGTCAATAGAGGAAATGATAATACCTGGAGGCAAAATACAAGCAGGATCTTCCTCCGAAGGAGGGCTGGCCATGAAGCTACGCGACAGTGCATCAGCCTTAATATTTTTAGACCCAGCCCTATAGGTAACCAAAATGTTGAATCTGGTAAAAAATACCGCCCATCGAGCTTGTCTCGGGTTTAGCCTCCGGGCAGATTCTAGGAAAACCAGATTCTTGGGGTCGGTAAGGACCGTTACCTGGTGCCTAGCCCCCTCCAGGAAGTGGCGCCACTCTTCAAATGCCCATTTAATGGCTAAGAGTTCGCGGTTGTCAATATCATAGTTACTCTCAGTGGGCGAAAACTTCCTGGAGAAGTAGGCACAGGGACGGAGATGGGTGAGGGACCTGGTACCCTGGGACAAGACAGCCCCCACTCCCACCTTGGACGCGTCAACCTCCACGATAAATGGCTCCATTTGGTTGGGCTGAACCAACACCGGGGCCGAGATAAAGCACTTCTTAAGGACCTCAAATGCCTGGACAGCCTCAGGAGGCCAGCGGAGGAGATCAGCACCCTTGCGAGTGAGATCCGTAAGAGGCTTAGCGATGACCGAGAAATTAGCAATAAATCTCCTGTAATAATTAGCGAACCCCAAGAAGCACTGTAACGCCTTCAGGGAGGCAGGTTGGACCCATTCCGCCACAGCCTGGACCTTGGCGGGGTCCATGCGGAATTCATGAGGAGTGAGGATTTGACCCAAAAATGGTATCTCCTGCACCCCAAACACACATTTTTCGGTCTTCGCAAACAGTTTGTTTTCCCGAAAACACAAGTATGTCATCAAGGTACACTACAAGAAATACCCCCAGGTAATCTCTTAAAATATCATTTATGAAATTCTGGAAGATCGCGGGAGCATTACAAAACCCAAAGGGCATGACGAGGTATTCGAAATGACCTTCGGGCGTGTTAAACGCAGTCTTCCACTCATCCCCCTCTTTGATGCGGATGAGGTTATACGCCCCCCGTAGATCAAACTTAGAGAACCATTGGTCCCCCTGAACCTGATTACAGAGATCAGGAATCAAAGGAAGGGGATACTGGTTCCTTACAGTGACCTTATTCAAGTTACGGTAGTCAATGCATGGCCTAAGACCACCATCCTTCTTCCCTACGAAGAAGAAGCCAGCACCTACCGGAGAAGTAGAGGGGCGAATGTAACCCTTGGCCAGGCATTCCTGGATATACTCTCTCATGGCTTCACGTTTGGGACAAGAGAGATTAAATATCCTACCCTTAGGGAGCTTAGCTCCTGGTACCAAATCGATAGCGCAATCGTATCCTCTATGAGGAGGTAACACTTCGGAGGCCTCCCTAGAGAAAACATCAGCGAAGTCCTGAACAAACTCAGGTAGCGTGTTCACCTCCTCAGGGGGAGAAATAGAATTAACAGAAAAACATGACGTCAAGCATTCATTACCCCATTTGGTAAGATCCCCAGTATTCCAGTCAAACGTGGGATTATGCAACTGCAACCAGGGAAGGCCTAAAACCAAATCGGACGATAATCCCTGCATCAACAGTAAAGAGCACTGATCCAAATGCATGGAGCCAACAAGGAGTTCAAAAACAGGGGTATGCTGTGTAAAATAACCATTAGCAAGAGGAGTGGAGTCGATACCCACTACCGGGACAGGTTTAGGCAAATCAATCAAAGGCATAGCTAGAGACATAGCAAATTCCACAGACATGATATTAGCAGACGACCCTGAATCCACGAAGGCACTGCCGGTAGCAGACCTACCACCAAAAGAGACCTGAAAGGGAAGCAAGATTTTATTACGTTTCATATTTACGGGAAATACCTGTGCGCCCAAGTTACCTCCCCGATGATCACTTAGGCGCGGAAGTTTTCCGGCTGCTTATTCTTATGCCTAGGACAGGTGTTCACTTGATGCTTGTCATCCCCACAATAGAAGCAGAGACCATTCTTCCTGCGGAACTCTCTACGTTGTTGGGGGGACACGGAGGCCCCGAGTTGCATAGGTACCTCCGAGTCTTCCATGGAAGAACGAAGCAACGGAACCTCGGGAGGCATCATGGGGGAGTCAGAGGAGAAAACACAAAAACGTTCACGTTGTCGTTCCCTGAGACGTCGGTCAAGTCGTACCGCTAAAGCCATAACCTGGTCTAGGGAGTCAGAAGAGGGATAGCTAACTAGCAGGTCTTTCAGGGCGTTCGACAGACCCAACCTAAACTGGCACCTTAAGGTAGGGTCATTCCACCGAGAAGCTACGCACCACTTCCTAAAGTCAGAGCAATACTCCTCAACAGGTCTCTTACCCTGACGTAAGGTCACCAGCTGACTCTCGGCAAAGGCAGTCCTGTCAATCTCGTCATAAATGAGTCCAAGAGCGGAAAAGAAAAGATCAACGGAGGAAAGTTCAGGGGCGTCAGGAGCCAAGGAGAAGGCCCATTCTTGGGGCCCTTCCTGGAGCCGGGACATAATTATACCCACCCGCTGGCTCTCAGAACCTGAGGAGTGGGGCTTTAAACGAAAATAGAGCCTACAACTCTCCCGAAAGGAGAGAAAAGTCTTCCGGTCCCCTGAGAACCGGTCAGGCAACTTGAGGTGGGGTTCAAGAGGTGAGGTGAGGGGCACTACCATTGGTAGCATCAGGCTGGTTGACCCTCTGAGCCAGGGCCTGGACCTGTAAGGAGAGACCCTGCATTTGCTGAGCCAGGGTCTCAAGGGGGTCCATAGTAGTGTGAAGGACCAGGGTAGACTAGGTATATGGGCTTGTGATTATGTAATGACGGGGGTAAGGAAACAGACAAGTGAGCCCTAATCTACCTGCCACTCAGTCCCTGCCTACTTGCAACGACCCGCCCTAGGCGACGGGGTACAACTGGGCGACAGTCCCTACGCTCAATAAGTGCACGACAGACAAACAGACAAGGGTACACAGAAGCAAGGGAAAAGGGGCAGTTGCCCACGGCATCACCGAGAGCAACAAGAGTGGTGAACGAGCCGAGTCAAACCAGGAGTGTACGAGGTACCAAACGCAGAGCAGGAGAGTACTGAACAAGTCGAGTCAAACCAGGAGTGTACGAGGTACCAAACGCAGAGCAGGAGAGTAGTGAATAAGCCGAGTCAAACCAGGAGTGTACGAGGTACCAAACGCAGGAGAGTAGTCAGTAAGCCAGGGTCAATATGAAGCAGGGTCAAATAGATCAAGAAGCTGCAGCAGGGCCAGGAAACCAAACGAGAAGAATCACAAGCAAGGAGGAACAGGAAAGGCAGGTATAAATAGACAGAGGGCGGGAGCTAGCTCCGTCTGGCCAGGCTATGATAGGCTCTCCCACTCCTAAGCCTGCCATCCTGAGTGGTGGAAGATGGAGTCAGTCTCCCAGACATAGAAGCAGGTGCAGACTGATTACCTATGGGCGTAGATACAGAAGCTGTGCCTGGCAGATCCTTAACAACACCCCTAGATGAATTCCTCAAGGGGTGTAGTTTCCTAAATAGAGTCACATTTTGGGCGTATTCATTGTTTTGTCCCCTCAGGGTCTTTGCAAATGCGACGTGGCTTTCGCAAACCATTCCTGCTAAATGTGAACTCCAAAAGCCAAATGGCGCTCCATCCCTTTTAAGCCCTGCCGTGTGTCCAAACAGCCAATTATGACCACATGTGGGGTATGGTTTTACTCGGGAGAAATTGCTTTACAAATTTTACAGTGCTTTTTCTCCTTCAGTCCTTGTGGAAATTAGAAAAAATTACCTAAACCATCATTTTCTTAGAAAAAATTTAGATTGTCATTTTCAGGGCCTACTTCCAATAATTTCTGCCAAAAACCTGTGGGGTCAAAATGCTCACTATACCCCTAAATAATTTCCTCAATGGGTTTAGTTTCCAAAATGGGGTCACTTGTGGGGGCTTTCCACTGTTTTGTCCCCTCAGGGGCTTTGTAAATGTGACATGGCCTCCGCAAACCATTCCTACTAAATGTGAACTCCAAAAGCCAAATGGTGCTCCATCCCTTCTAAGCCCTGCCCTGTGTCCAAACAGCCGTTTATTACCAAATTTGGTGGTGCTTTTTTTCCTTTAGTCCTTGTGGAAATGAGAAAAAAAAATCGCTAAACCTACATTTTCTTTGAAAGAATTTCGATTTTAATTTTCACGGCCAACTTCCAATAATTTCTGTAAAAAACCTGTGCGGTCAAAATGCTCACTATACCCCTAGATAATTTCTTTGAGGTGTGTAGTTTTCCAAATGGGGTCACTTTTGGGGGTTTTCCACTGTTTTGGCACCGCAAGAGCCCTTCAAACCTGACATGGTGCCTAAAATATATTGTAATAAAAATAAGGCCCTAAAATCCACTAGGTGCTCCTTTGCTTCTGAGGCCGGTGCTTCAGTCCAGTAGCACATGTGGGATATTTCCTAAAACTGCAGAACCTGGGCAATAAATATTTGGTTGCATTTCTCTGGTAAAACTTTCTGTGTTAGGGTATGTTCACACGACAGCGTCCGTAACGGCTGAAATTACGGGGATGTTTCCGCCTGAAAACATCCCCGTAATTTCAGCCGTAACGGCATGTGCAGGCGCTTGAACGCCGCGTCCATTACGGACGTAATTGGCGCTGCTATTCATAGGAGTCAATGAATAACGGCTCCAATTACGGCCAAATAAGTGACAGGTCACTTCTTTGACGCGGGCGTCTATTTACGCGCCGTCATTTGACTACGGCGCGTAAATATACGCCTGGTGTGAACAGACAAACGTCTGCCCATTGCTTTCAATGGGCAGATGTTTGTCAACGCTATTGAGGCGCTATTTTCGGACGTAATTCGGGGCAAAAACGCCCGAATTACGTCCGTAATTAGTGCGTGTGAACATACCCTTATAAAGAAAATTGGATTAAACATTAATTTCTGCAAAGAAATATGAAATTTGTAAATATTACCTCTACTTTGCTTTAATTCCTGTGAAAAGTCTAAAGGGTTAAGAAATTTTCTAAATGCTGTTTTGAATACTTTGAGGGGTGACGTTTTTAAAATGGGGTGACTTTTTGGGGGCTTCTAATATATAAGGCCCTCAAAGCCACTTCACAACTGAACTGGCCCCTTTAACCCCTTAATGACAGGGCCTGAAAAGACGTTAATGACCACCTCAATTTTTTTGTTTTTGCCTCTCTGCGCTTCAGCAGCCATAACTTTTTTATTTTTTCATTGACGTGGCTGTATGAGGCCTTGTTTTATGCGAGAAAAATAGTATTTTTTTTTAGATTGGTGGTAAAAAAAAAATTTTTTACGGCGTTAATATAGGAAAAAGAGATTCTCGGAATAGTTTGTTTTTGTTTCTTTTTTATCCCATTCACGTTTCACACTAAATAACCCATTAGATTAATTCTTCAGGTTATTACGGTCGTGTAGATACCTAATATGCATTGGTTTTTTGTTTTTATTTAGTGTAGGGGCAATAAAATGTATTTTATGCAAAATAAAGACTCTTTTTGGGACTTTTTTTAATTTATTTATTTGTTTTGTTACTTTTTTTTTTAATCCCATCAAGGGATAACTTTATTTGTAACTTTATTTTTTACTTGTAATGTATTAGCATACTCCTGTATGCTAATACATTACACTGTGTCACTATGACACAGGCTGCTGATCGGGCAGCACATAGTGTGCCCGAACAGCAGGCATACGGAACAGACAGCCCTGGGGTCCTTTGTAGGTCCCCAGGGCTGACTGCAGAGGGATTCCCTGGTGTTTGATCGCATCACTGGAATCCCGGTGATGCGATCAAAGAGGGGAATTCCCTTTGATCTTGCCACGGTCACGGACCGCGGTAATCAAAGAGTTAAACAGCTGGGGTTGGAATGTTTGCCGACCCCAGCTGTGTTCAGAAGGCTGCTCTAAGATCAGGAGCTGTTAGTAACAGCTCCTGCTTAGAGGACGAGCGCTCTCACGAGCGCTCATCAGCCTGATCTGCAGCGACGCCAAAAGACGTCTCTGTAGATTAAGCACCCGCACCGCCTGACGTCAAAAGACAGTGGGCGGTCGGGAAGGTGTTAAAAATAGCCTTTTGAAATTTTCTTAAAAATGGGAGAAATTGCTGCTAAAGTTCAAAGCCTTGTAACGTCCTAGAAAAATAAAGTAGACATATGGGGGATGTTAGTTAGCAACAATTTTGTGTGTTATAACTGCCTGTCTTACAAGCAGATAAATTTAAGTTGAGAAAAATGCTAATTTTTGCAATATTTTGCTAAATTTTGGTGTTTTTCACAATTAAATACTGAACATATCGAGCAAATTTTGCCAGTAACACAAAGTTCAATGTGTCACGAGAAAACTATCTCAGAATCGCTTGGATAGGTAAAAGCATTCCGACGTTATTACCACATAAATTGAAACATGTCAGATTTGAAAAATGAGGCTCTGTCAGGAAGGTCAAAAGTGGCTAAAGAGGGAAGGGGTTAAAGAGACTGTTGTGTTGTTGTTTTATGTACCTTATCTATAAGTTTTAAATAATTAAAGTTATCTGTGTACAGTCAGGTTTTAGCGTTATAAATATAGCAGAAATTTAGTTTCCTTACAGCATTTTGGCTCGCTGAAGCTTATTAGTTCTAAAAGAAAAGGTAGGGGCCGCAGCTGAATGCAGTGTATGAGCATGTTACAAGGAATGTAAAATGCTGCTGCTCGCTCGCTCTCTCTCTCTCTCTCTCTCTCTCTCTCTCTCTCTATTGAAATATTTAACAAGAATGGTTTGTATAAATGATAGATTGATAAGTTATCAGGTAATAAACTGGTAACTCCCATTGTGTCTCCCTATAATATCTGTTTTATCTCAATCCTTCTGTCTCCGGATTGTTACCAATATTTTGCCTTAACACATTAAGGCAAACAGTATACCTGGACGGTGCTTCCCCAGGGTGTAGCAAATTCCCCTGATATTGTCATTTGTGCAATGAAAGAGCTGTTGGATAAGTGGTCCCCCAAACACTCCACCACTTGTCTATTGAAATATGTTGATAATTTTGTGTTGTATCTCTGTTGACATATGTGCTCAAGAAACAGTCTCATTATTATTGTAATTTTCCCATATAGGTTTACTGCTATCCAAGACCACACAGTCCCGCACAACCATCCCTATGCCTATGGTTGTAGAGAAAGGAGGGGAAGGGGGGATGCCAGACCCTTAATGTACGAACTTGCAAATGACAATGTCTTGTTTGATATGGAACATGAGCCTGATTGTCCCAGTTTAATGCAACTTGAAGCCCAAGGGTTACCAAGTGTCACTAATGTACCTTTGACTATCTATGATGTTCAGTATTTTGTAGAAGGATCCAGATACTGGAATGAGCAGACAGGACATTTCACCACCGGGTATGCAGTAGTCCAGCAAGGTAAGACAGTGCAGAAAAAATCCCTGCCCTCCAGCAGTTCTGCCCAAGAGGCAGAACTCATGGCACTCGCAGAAGCATGTAAGTTGGGCGCAGGTAAAAGGGTGAATGTCTATATAGACTCAAGGTACACCTTTGGAGTTGCACACGATTATGGCACAATATGGCAAGCAAGAGGCTTTCTGACTTCAGCAGGCAAACCAATCAAAAATGCTGATGCAGTACAATAACTATTTGAGACTTTAGCATTACTTATAGAAGTAGTCATAATTAAAGTGCAAACGCACACAAGACTAGACACCCCTGGAGCGGAAGGGAATGCACGGGCTCACAAAGCAGCAAAAGCGGCTGCAACCCTCGCCGTGTTGGTAGTCCAAGAAGTGGGCCCTGTCACGGAGGAATTGCTGTGTGCTTTCCAGACCCAAGCGCCGGCCCCTGAACAGAAATTGTGGCAGGAGGCCGGAGTTGTCAGAGGCAAAGGAGAGCCATGGCGTGTAAAGGGTAAAACGTGCTTACCACGTAGTATTTTCCCAATGATGTGCGCCCTAGCGCGTTCCCCAGTTCATAACTCAAAAGGAGTCATTAGTAGCAAAGTGTTACATCACTGGTTTGCCCCTGGATTTCAGAACGCAGCTGCTCGACATGTAGAGGGTTGCCTGACATGCGCCAGACACACCCCGGTAAAAAGACAAAAACACCCTGCAAGCACATGCCTAGTCCTGATTACCCCTTCCAGCGACTGCAGGTGGACTACATACAGCTACCCAAGGTAGGTGTATATAAATATGTCCTTGTATGTACTTACTTCTTTTCTAACTGGCTAGTAACCAAAGCCACAGCTAAAAACACTGCTAGGAAAATACTCGGTGAAGTAATATGCCGATATGGGGTCCCTAAAGTAATTGAGAGTGATAGAGAAATCCACTTCACAGTAGGAGTACTAGGGCATATACTTACTAGCCTCGGCAACACACAGGCATTCCCTACACCATATTGCCCAAGAAGGTAAAAATCTGTATGAAGGAAGAAGGTCAGCAATACTCCAAGCACCGAAACCTCTGACAAAACAACAAATGATGTCCTTTCTGAGTATGAATAACTTCTGCAAAAGTTGGATAGCCAATTATGCTGCTATTACAGGACCATTGATGTCTTTGATTTATGAGGAATCCTGAAGCTGAGGAGGCATTTTTTTCAGATAAAACAGGTTCTTGTAGGATCTTCAGTGCTTGGACTACCGGATTATTCAAAACCCTTTATTCAAACTGTAGATTATAAAAATGGGTACATGATTTGAGTGCTATCACAGGAGTATGGGGGAAAGGATAGACCTCTAGCTTACTACCCATAAAAACTTGACCAAGTAGCTAGAGCCTTACCTCCCCGTGTTCAATCAGTTGTAGCCACTGCAGAAGCTATAAGAGCTTCCGCCACATTAGTGTTATTTCATCCATTAACTCTTAAAGTACGACACGCAGTAGCTGTAAGACACTTGTCATGCATGACATTGTTACTTTCACAACCACATTTGATGATAGAAAGATGTACCACTTTAAATCCTTCAACCTTGATGCCTACTGCTGAGGATGGTGAACCTCATGATTGACTATCCTCCATAGCAGAAAGAGTGGAACTAAGATCAGATCTCAAAGATACTCCACTACCAAATAGTGATCTTTGTAGATGTATCTTGTAAGAAAAATCCGGATGGCACCAATGCCACAGGGTTTGCAGTGGTCACACAAAAGAAAAAATTACTAGCTCAGGCTTCACCTAAACACTTGTCAACACAAGCAGCTGAATTAATAGCATTAACTGAAGCGTGTAAAATTGCAAAAGAGAAAACGGTAACTGTCTATATTGATAGTCAATATGGATTTTTAATTATCCATGTGTTTGCCCAACAATATTAAAATAGAGGCATGGAAATGTCTACAGGTAAAGATATTAATCACAAATATTTTATATTGCAACTCTCAGAGGCTGTTCAGCTACCAAAAGCGGTGGCAATATGTAAATGTGCCGCACACACAAAGAAATACGACCCCATTTCAAAAGGAAATGAAAAAGCTGACATAGCAGCAAAACATGCAGCTACAGGAGATCATCTACTTATACAACAGACGCCGCAAATTATAGATCTCCAAATACTTCAAGACATGCAACAGTCCTCACCTAAGTCAGAACAAAATAAATGGCCAAATAAAGGAGCTGTAACGTCCGTGGTCGCTGACCATGAACTCCTTCCATCCAGTCGACGCTCTTCTCTCCAGACATGTCTGCACATACGGCCAACCTGTTCCACAGTGACCCCCAGGGTGCGCTCGTGAGCTCAGTCCAGACTTAAGAAGCCAAAGCGCACGCAGGTGGGAGATTGAGCTGATTGCTCCTAGAGCACCCTGGGCTATAAGAAGGGCTGTGCCCCTCCCTGCAATGCCTGAGCGTTGTTTGTCATATCCAAAGTTTGTCTATGCAAATTGTCTTCTTGTGTTTTCCAGTTCCCAGTGTTCCCTGTATCCTTATCCCGTGCTATCCTTGTCAAGTGCCGTGCTGAGGTGTAGTTGTGCTGTGCTATATTCCACGCCTGTCCTGCTACTCCACGCCTGACGTCTACCTGCTGCCTAGTCCCAGCCGAGCCTGCCTTGCTACTGTCCGAGCTGCCACAGGTACACTATACGAACTATAGACTATGACCTGCGCCCTGTTGGCCAGCTGCCATACCGTTAAGGCGGTACGGCCCAGTGGGTCCACAAACCCAACGTGACAGGAGCCACCATTCAAAATGGGCTATATATATCCACAGAGAATAAATACATCCTACCCAGCAACTTATTCAGATATGCAGCTATATTGAGCCATGGGACAAGCCATGTCTCAACAGGGGGGATGGTAGAAATCATATCTAAAGTGTTCACGGCATATGGCTTTACTAACTACTCCAAAAAAAATTGTTTAACCGGTCTAATATGTGGCAAACATAATCCACAGGGGAATGTAAGACCAAAGAGAGGACAGTTCCCATGTCCACAATATCCATATTTCATTGAATTAAACAAATGTGGAGGGAAGAAATATTGTTTAGTGATTATTGATGCATTTACTAAATGAGTAAAAGTATTCCCTCACAGCAAGCCCAGATGCTATCATAGTCGCTAAAGCATTGGTAAAGGAGATAATACCTAGGTTTGGGATACCTGAGAAAACATACAGTAACAATGGATCTCACTTTGTGAATAATGTCATATTCTTACTAGCACAGAACTTACAAATAGAATTAAAAAATCACTGTGCGTACCATCCGCAATCAGCGGGTTTGGTAGAAAGACATAATGGGATACTAAAAACCAAACTCAAGAACACAATGGAAGAGACTGGGAAGAATTGGGTATATTGTTTACCATTAGTAGTCCTAAATATGCATGTGACTCCTACAGCATCAGGTTTGACATCTTTTGAAATTATGTATGATAGACCATTTTTAATATCACATTTAAAACCATTCTCTAGGATGGATGAGGAGTCTGATTTTACATTTGCTGAATATATGGCAAAAATGCTAACCAAAAGGGAAGTTGCTATCTCTAATTGTATTCCAGGTGACCCTGTAGCTGAACCTGTGAAGCCAGGAAATTGGATCCTGATCAAAGTTATAAAAATAAATCACTGGTATCATTCTCATTGGGAAGGACCATATCAGGTTCTGCTTACCACACCTACAGCCGTACAGATAGCCGAACGTACATCTTGTATACACTTATCACACTGTAAGGTAGTTAGGGAACTGCCACTATCCTCCCAGGCTATAAAAGACTTATTACAAAGGGTGATCATTTGTTAGAAGTAACTGGTCCCAAACTTCAGCGAAGAAAACATCCAGAGCCTGGGGGGAGATAGGGCAAAGTGTTATTAGTTATTCTAGGTATCCTATGGGGGTCCAAGGTGTGTCAACCTAAGGTATGGTATCCCTGGAAAACAGGGTCGGGGGGTATGATTCCCTAAAGACTTAGCTTGGAGGGTTAAATATTTTAATTTCACTGAAGGTGAGATTGCAACATATGAAATAGCTTTTTGCGCTGTGGTTAGAGACCAATGCACGGATAGAAACATAGCTCACAAACTAGCATATTCAGATAAATACATTTGTACTTTCTATGTAAATACCGCTCCTCTACATAGTTGCTCGGGTTTCAAAGACATGTGTTATCTCTATGGGTTCATAATATGGCCTTCATACATTCCCATTGTAGCGGGTTGGCTGAACGCCCAGACATAAAATGCAACTATTTGCCGTTATCTCCCTCATGGGAAAAGACAGCTAACAACATCTCATTGTTTGTATGTCTCCAGGTGTTACCTGATGTCAGCATTTTAATGAACAATTATAATTATGTACTTGAAATATTCTTATGGTCTGTTATTGGCTGAATGGGAGTATTTTGAGCACATTGCCTCTGATTGGTTAACCTCAAGCTTACACCCCTTCTGAATGATAATATTGTAATTGAGTTTGGCAATAAACCCCCAGAGGAGTATGTCTGCCATTAATCCCTCTTTAAAAGAAAAGTTAATTATTATGAAGAAACTTACCTCTCCCTGTACAAGTTCCACCAACTGTAACTACTTATTTTTGACCTTCCTAACAAAAATATAAGGGACTATATGCTATATGAGCTGATGTTTCAGGTACTGACCCTATATGGCATTTCCTTAATGATGTTAAGGAAAAGGATGCAACTGAAAGTCCTTTAGCCCCGAAGATAGACTTACCCTCTATAGTTTATCTGACCAACTTCACTTATGAAGATAAATTGGCATTAGAAACAGGTTACAGTGATAAAAATGACTGATTAGCCTGTATATACACTGCAATCCAAGATAATACAACTAACTGTATCACTTGCGCAAAAGCCAGGCCTCATCTGGGTACTATACCTTTCAGGCTATCAGATAAGGAGAATCCACAAGGTCTGCAATACGTGTTATCTTTATATAATGCATCATATAACCCAGGTGATAAATTATGTAAGACATTCTCTTTATTGTACCCACCTGTGTGGAGATATTAAATCCCTCTGTAATGGCAGGAAGGAGGGAAGGGAAAGTGAGCCCTAATCTACCCACCGCCCTGTCCCTGCCTACTTGCAACGACCCGCCCTAGGCGACGGGGTACAACTGGGCAGCGGTCCCTACACTGTCTAAGTGCACGGGAGAACAAACAGGGAACACGCAAGGGAAGGGGCAGTAGCCACGGAACGCCTTGAGGAAACGGAGCGGTGAATGAGTAGTCAGGACCAGGATGAAGTGGAGTATACCAAAGTGAGCACGGAGAAGGAAGCAAGCCAGGGGCAAAGCAAAGCAGGTTAAGCGGAACTGCAGCAAGGCAGAAGCACGGCAGAAGCAGGCTGGAGCAAGCAGCAGTGAGGCCAGGAATCCAGAAGAATTACAAGCACTGAGGAAGAGAACACGGCAGGTAATAAAGGACAGGGGGCGGAGCTAACTCCGACTGACCAGGCCGCGATAGGCTCTCCCACTCCTGAGCCTGCCACCCTGGTTGGTGGGAGATGGTGTCAGTCGAACAGGTCTGGCCTCAGGTGTGGATTGATTAATCCCAGGAGTATACCTAGACGTAGTACCTGGCAGATCCCTAACAGTACTCCCCCTTTTATGAGGGGCCACCGGACCCTTACTAAGAGGACCCGGTTTAGTACGGAAGAGAAGGTGGAACCTCCTGATCAATACCCCAGCGTGAACATCACGGGCAGGTACCCAAGTCCTCTCCTCCGGCCCGTATCCTCTCCAATGGACCAGGTATTGGAGGGAGCCCTGGACCATCCTACTGTCCATAATCTTGGCCACCTCGAATTCCACCCCCTCAGGGGTGAGAACGGGAACAGGAGGTATCCTCGAGGGGGACCAGGACGGGGAGCAGCGTTTAAGGAGGGAGGCATGGAAGACGTCATGTATGCGAAAGGATGGGGGCAGCTCCAGACGGAAGGATACAGGGTTGAGGACTTCAATGATCTTATAAGGTCCAATAAATCGGGGAGCAAACTTCCTGGACGGGACCTTAAGGCGCAAGTTCCTGGACGACAACCAGACCAAATCCCCGACGACAAACCGGGGGTTAGCAGAACGTCTACTATCCGCCTGAATCTTTTGTGCGCTCTGGGACGCCTCTAGGTTCTTCTGAACCTGGGCCCAGACAGTGCACAGTTCCCGATGAACATCCTCTACCTCAGGATTATTGGAACAACCAGGGGAAACGGAGGAGAACCTTGGGTTAAACCCGAAATTACAGAAAAACGGGGAGACCCCTGACGAGTTACTGACCCGGTTATTCAGGGAAAATTCAGCAAGGGGAAGGAATGAGACCCAATCAAATTGACAGTCAGAGATGAAACACCTTAAATATTGTTCCAGGGATTGGTTAGTCCTTTCCGTTTGGCCATTAGTTTCGGGATGGAAGGCGGAGGAGAAGGACAGATCAATCTCCAACTTTTTACAAAAAGCTCTCCAAAATAAGGAAACAAATTGTACCCCTCTGTCAGAAACGATATTGACTGGGGCCCCATGGAGACGCAGGATGTGTTTCACAAACAAAGAAGCTAACGTCTTGGCGTTAGGTAGCTTCTTAAGGGGCACAAAGTGGCACATCTTGCTGAAGCGGTCGACTACCACCCACACCACCGACTTGCCCTGAGATGGAGGCAAATCGGTGATAAAATCCATGGAGATATGGGTCCAAGGTCTCTGGGGAATGGGCAAGGAACGTAGTAGGCCCGCAGGTCGGGACCTAGGGGTTTTGGACCTAGCGCAAACCTCACAAGCGGCGACGTAAGCCCTAACGTCTTTAGGCAACCCAGGCCACCAATAGTTTCTGGTAATGAGGTGTTTGGTGCCCAAGATGCCAGGATGACCAGATAGAGCGGAGTCATGGTTTTCCCTGAGTACCCTTAGCCGGTATTGCAGGGGAACAAACAGTTTGTCCCCAGGGACGTTCCCGGGAGCTGCACCCTGATCAGCCGCGATATCAGAAGCTAAATCAGAATCCGTGGCAGAAACGATTATACCAGGGGGTAAAATACAAGCAGGATCCTTCTCGGAAGGAGGATTGGCCATGAAACTACGTGACAGAGCATCAGCCTTAATATTCTTGGACCCAGCCCTATAGGTAACCAAGAAATTAAAATCTGGTAAAGAATAGTGCCCACCGAGCTTGTCTAGGATTAAGCCTCCGGGCCGATTCTAGGAAAACCAGATTCTTGTGATCCGTAAGGACCGTTACCTGGTGTCTGGCCCCCTCCAGGAAGTGCCGCCACTCTTCAAAAGCCCATTTAATGGCTAGAAGTTCGCGGTTGCCAATATCATAGTTACTCTCCGTGGGCGAAAACTTCCTAGAGAAGTAAGCACAGGGGCGGAGATGGGTGAGGGAGCTGGTACCCTGGGACAAGACGGCCCCCACTCCCACCTCGGATGCGTCAACCTCCACAATAAATGGCTCCTCTTGGTTGGGCTGAATCAGCACGGGGGCCGAGATAAAGCACTTCTTGAGGGTCTCAAAGGCCTGGACGGCCTCAAGGGGCCAATGGAGAACATCAGCACCCTTGCGAGTAAGGTCCGTAAGAGGCTTAGCGACGACCGAGAAGTTGGCAATAAATCTCCTGTAATAGTTGGCGAACCCTAAAAAACACTGTAACGCCTTAAAGGAGGCAGGTTGGACCCATTCCGCCACAGCCTGAACCTTGGCAGGGTCCATGCAGAATTCATGAGGAGTGAGGATTTGCCCTAAAAATGGTATCTCCTGTACCCCAAAGACACATTTTTCAGTCTTAGCAAACAGATTATTCTCCCGAAGGACCTGGAGCACCTTCCTGACATGCTCCACGTGGGAGGACCAGTCCTTGGAAAACACCAGTATGTCATCAAGGTACACAACAAGAAAATTACCCAGGTAATCTCTCAGGATTTCATTAATAAAATTCTGGAAGACAGCAGGGGCATTACACAACCCAAAGGGCATGACCAGGTATTCGAAATGACCCTCGGGTGTGTTGAACGCAGTTTTCCACTCATCCCCCTCTTTGATGCGGATAAGGTTATATGCCCCCCGTAGATCGAACTTAGAAAACCATTGGGCTCCCTGAACCTGATTAAAAAGATCCGGGATCAAAGGAAGTCGGTACTGGTTCCTTACGGTGACCTTATTCAGGTTACGATAATCAATGCACGGCCTAAGACCACCATCCTTCTTCCCCACGAAGAAGAAGCCAGCACCTACAGGAGAAGTCGAGGGGCGAATGACACCCTTGGCCAGGCATTCTTGGATATACACCCTCATAGCTTCACGTTCAGGACATGAAAGATTAAATATCCTACCCTTAGGAAGCTTGGCAACAGGCACCAAATCGATGGCGCAATCGTAATCTCTATGGGGGGGCAACACCTCAGAGGCCTCCTTAGAAAACACATCGGCGAAGTCCTGAACAAACTCAGGAAGCGTGTTTTCCTCCTCCCGGGGAGAAATAGAGTTAACAGAAAGACATGACATAAGACATTCACTACCCCATTTGGTGAGATCCCCAGTATTCCAATCAAACGTGGGATTATGCAACTGCAACCAGGGAAGACCTAATACCAGATCAGACGATAATCCCTGCATCACCAGTACAGAGCACTGCTCCAAATGCATGGAGCCAACCAGGAGTTCAAAAACAGGAGTATGCTGAGTAAAATAACCATTAGCAAGGGGAGTTGAGTCGATACCTACTACAGGGATAGGATAAGGTAAATCAATAAAAGGCATCTTTAGAGACATAGCAAATTCCACAGACATGATATTAGCAGATGAGCCAGAATCCACGAAAGCACTTCCCGTGGCAGACCGGCCAGCAAACGAGACCTGAAAGGGAAGCAAAATTTTATTGCGTTTCACATTAACGGGAAATACCTGTGCGCCCAAGTGACCTCCCCGATGATCACTTAGGCGCGGAAGTTTTCCGGCTTCTTATTCTTGCGCCTGGGACAGGTGTTCAGTAGATGCTTGTCGTCCCCACAGTAGAAGCAGAGACCATTCATTCTGCGAAACTCCCTACGTTGTCGAGGGGACATGGAGGCCCCGAGTTGCATAGGTACCTCCGAGTCCTCCGTGGAGGGGCGAGGAGACGGGACCTCGGGGGGATCGCAGAAAAGTCAGAGCGGAGCACATTGAAGCGTTCAAGCTGACGTTCCCTGAGACGTCGGTCAAGTCGTACTGCTAGGGCCATAACCTGGTCAAGGGAGTCAGAAGAGGGGTAGCTAACCAGCAGATCTTTCAGGGCGTCAGATAATCCTAACCTAAACTGGCACCTTAGGGCCGGATCGTTCCACCGAGAAGATACGCACCACTTTCTAAAATCAGAACAGTATTCCTGAACCGGTCTCCTACCCTGACGTAAGGTCACCAGCTGACTCTCGGCTAAAGCAGTCCTGTCAGTCTCGTCGTAAATGAGTCCGAGGGCAGAGAAAAAACGATCAACAGAGGAAAGTTCAGGGGCGTCAGGAGCCAAGGAGAAGGCCCACTCTTGGGGCCCTTCCTGGAGTCGGGATATGATGATACCCACCCGCTGGTTCTCGGAACCTGAGGAGTGGGGTTTTAGGCGGAAATACAGTCTGCAACTCTCCCGGAAGGAGAGAAACGTCTTACGGTCCCCTGAGAACCGGTCAGGTAACTTGAGGTCGGGTTCTAGAGGTGAGGTGAGGGGTACTACTAAAGCAGCATCACCCTGGTTGACCCTCTGGGCCAGGGCCTGGACCTGTAGGGAGAGGCCCTACATCTGCTGGGTCAGGGTCTCAAGGGGGTCCATGATAGCGTCAGCGTAGCAGAAATGGTAGACTAGGTAAGGGCTTGTAATTATGTAATGGCAGGAAGGAGGTGAAGGGAAAGTGAGCCCTAATCTACCCACCGCCCTGTCCCTGCCTACTTGCAACGACCCGCCCTAGGCGACGGGGTACAACTGGGCGGCGGTCCCTACGCTGTCTAAGTGCACGGGAGAACAAACAGGGAACACGCAAGGGAAGGGGCAGTAGCCACGGAACGCCGCGAGGAAACGGAGCGGTGAATGAGTAGTCAGGACCAGGATGAAGTGGAGTATACCAAAGTGAGCACGGAGAAGGAAGCAAGCCAGGGGCAAAGCAAATCAGGTTAAGCGGAACTGCAGCAAGGCAGAAGCACGGCAGAAGCAGGCTGGAGCAAGCAGCAGTGAGGCCAGGAATCCAGAAGAATTACAAGCACTGAGGGAGAGAACACGGCAGGTAATAAAGGACAGGGGGCGGAGCTAACTACGACTGACCAGGCCGCGATAGGCTCTCCCACTCCTGAGCCTGCCACCCTGGTTGGTGGGAGACGGTGTCAGTCGAACAGGTCTGGCCTCAGGTGTGGATTGATTAATCCCAGGAGTATACCTAGACGTAGTACCTGGCAGATCCCTAACACCCTCCCTTAGTAGTTGCTTACCCAGGCAACTACATCTGCTTTCTGAGGAATGGGCAAGTTAAGAAAGTAGGGAACCTCATTGAAGCTGTCTATCCCTGGAGGTTCCTTTGACTATAGAATATACATAGATGAAGTAGGAGTACCCAGAGGCCCGAAATTAGATTGCATCAGGGTTTGAGTCTATAGTTTTCTGGTGGTCTACGATAAATAAGAATGTCGACTGGATTAATTATATTTATTACAATCAACAGAGAGTTGTTAATTATACCAGAGATGCAATAAAGGGCATTGCAGATCAGTTGGGACCTACATCTTTAATGACATGGAAAAATAGAATAGACTGGATATGTTACTAGCAGAAAAAGGGGGTGTTTGAAAAATGTTTGTATTTTCTGTTGTACTTTTATTCACAATAATACAGCTCCTGATGGCAGTATTACCAAGGCATTGGAAGGACTCAATTCCCTGTCCGAAGAGCTTGCGGAAAACGCTGGAATAAATTACATCTTCACTAATTGGCTTGAAGGATGGTTTGGAAAATGGCGTAACCACATATCCAGTCTATGGATTTCCTTGCAGCAGTGGCAGCCATACTTGTAAATCGTGGATGTTGTTGCATTTCTGGCATAAGCGGACTAATTCAGAGACTCATTGACACTTCAATTACTAAAACAATGTACCAAGAGATTCAAAGTGTGGATATATACAATGACTTGGAAACACCCGATGATGATTATCAAGATTCTGAAGTATGAAAGGACTGGTGAAAACTTGAGGAGAGAACCTGTCCTTGATGTTTTACAGAACATTTCTTGATAAATTTACAACAGGGGGGAGTGTTAGAAAAGTTTTATTTAAAATGTATGCTTATTTAGATGTGATGAAGACCAAAGTGTTAACTATGCTATCAAGTGTGAGGGTGGTGGGCAGTCTCAATTTTGTATTCTTTACATGATGTGTGTAATTTCGTGTAGTAGCCATCTTGTCTGGAGATCCCATCTTGGTTCTTTTGTAGTGAATAAGAAAGTCATTGTTCCTTTAAGACAAGTATATTAATGTGGATTTCGTATGTTTCTTAGTTAGTTATCTTTGACCTTGGTTCCCATATGAAGCTTGTAGAGAAGGGTCAGGGTGTCACGGTACGAGGTGTGAACCCACTGGGCCGTACCGCATAGCGGGATGGCAGCTGGCCAAACCGGTAAGTACACAGTTCGATAGTTCAGCGAGAGTACCTGAGGCAATCGTAGGCAGTGGCGAGACGGGTACGTCCAGGACCAGGCGGTGGGAAGTCGTCCGGTGAGGCGTAGCAGGGCAGCATAGGCTGTAGCACAGCACGGCAGGTAGCACAGCACGGCAATAGCACTAGGTAGCACGGAAACAGGATACGGGATACAGGAGCAAGGTACACTGGGAGGCTGGAAGACACTGGGAGACCTTAAGCAAGACGAACAATGGGAAAACTAACAACGCTCTGGCAAAGGGCAAGAGGGCAGAGCCGTTTTTATAGCCCAGGGCATCTTGGGCCAGATTGCAGGTTTACTGCAAAAACGCGCGCACTGGCCCTTTAAAGCCGTGCACACGCGGGCGCGCGCCCCCGCCGGAGACACACAGAATCCGGAAGTGAGTGCCGGCGCCTGCCTGGGGGACGACACTGCAGGGAGGTAAGCTGTCTATGGCCACGGCCGTCGGGGTTAACGACCGAACGACGGGCCGTGGCCATAGACGTTACAGTATCCCCCCTCTTACGCCCCCTCTTCTTGAGACCTGAGCGAGAGAGAAATCTCCTCATGAGGACAGGAGCATCGATGTTCTCCTCTGGCTCCCAAGACCTCTCTTCTGGACCGAACCCCCTCCAGTCCACCAAATAAAATGTCCTTCTTCCCACCTTCTTGGTAGCCAGAATCTCCTTTACCTCGAAAGTCCCTGATGAGTCCTGGAGTAGCGGTTCAGGACCACAGGTTTTAGCAGGGAGACGTGAAAGGAGTTAGGAATCCTGAGGGTAGGGGGGAGCCGCAGCTTATAGGATACCGGGTAGATCTGTAGCATGATTTCGAAGGGACCAAGGAACCTCGGAGTAAATTTGCACGACGGCACCTTCAGCCGGATATTCCTAGAAGCCAGCCAGACTTTAGTCCCTGGAAGGAACTGCGGGGGCACCCGTCTTCTTGTATCTGCCTTTCTCTTCATGCGGTCCACCGCCAAAAGGATAGAAGATCGGGAATGTTGCCATATCTGTAGAAAGTCTCTGAAGGTGGAATCGGCTGCAGGCAACTGGGACATTGTAGAAACAGGAAGAGGTATACGAGGATGTTGGCCGTAGATGATGAAGAATGGGCTGGAGGTGGTCGACTCACTGGTGTGGTTGTTATAGGAGAACTCTACCCACGGGAGCAACTGTACCCAATCATCATGGCGCCTGGACACAAAGTGGCGTAGATAGTTCTCCATAATCTGGTTAACTCTCTCGACTTGCCCATTGGACTGGGGATGATAGGCCGAAGAGAAGTCCAATTTCACACCAAGGAGCCCGCAGAGTGCTCTCCAAAACTTTGAGGTGAACTGGACACCTCTGTCCGAGACAATATGCAGGGGCAAGCCGTGATGACGGGAGATGTGCTGTATGAAGAGATCAGCCAATCGCGTAGCAGACGGCAGAGCGGTCAACAGAATGAAATGAGCCATCTTGGAAAATCCATCTACCACCACCCAGATCACACTGCAACTCGCAGAAGAAGGAAGATCCGTGACAAAGTCCATAGCGACATGTTGCCACGGGGCAACGGGCACAGGCAGTGGTTGGAGCAGACCAGTAGGTCTGGAGTGAGCAACTTTATTTGCTGCACAGACTGTGCAAGAGGAGACAAAGTCCATGACATCTTTGGGGAGCGTGGGCCACCAGAACTGACGGGTGATTAGATCTTGGGTCTTACGAGCACCCGCGTGACCTGCCAGCTTAGAACTGTGACCCCAGCGAAGAATTCTTCCTCGGTCAACCAGACGCACAAAAGTCCTACCCGGAGGAATGTCTCTAACTTGCAGGGGATTCACAGAGAAGATGCAGGATGGGTCAATGATATTCTGTGGAGATTCCATGGCGTCTTCGGTCTCAAAAGATCTAGACAAGGCATCGGCCCTCACATTCTTGTCGGCGGGACGGTAGTGGAGTTCGAACCGGAACCGAGCAAAGAACAATGACCACCTGGCTTGATGAGGATTCAACCGCTGGGCCGTCTGTAGGTAGGTCAAATTCTTGTGATCCGTGAAGATCAGGATAGGATGAACCACGCCTTCCAGTAGGTGTCTCTACTCCTGCAGAGCCAGTTTGATGGCCAGTAACTCCCGGTCCCCAATCGAGTAGTTACGCTCTGCGGAAGAAAACAGCTTGGAATAGTAGCTACATACCACAGCCTTGCCTTTTGATCTTCTCTGGAACAACAGTGCACCAGCACCCACCGAGGAAGCGTCCACCTCTAACGAAAACTGTAAGGATACATCCGGATGGTGCAGAATGGAGGCAGATGTGAAGGCTTTCTTTAAGGATTCAAATGCGGCTTCAGCCTCCGGAGTCCACATCTTGGCATTCATATCTTTCTTAGTGACGGTGGATATAGGGGCTGTCAGAGAAGAGAAGTTGGGGATGAAGAGTCGGTAGAAGTTGGCGAATCCTAAGAAGCGTTGTATGGCCCTTAAGCCTTGGGGGCGTGGCCACTCCAGGACGGCCTTTACCTTCTGGGGGTCCATCTTGAGGCCCTGATCTGAGATAATATAGCCCAGGAAGGATAGAGACCTCTTCTCAAACACACACTTCTCCAACTTGGCGTAAAGGCAATTCTCTCTTAGACGGAGCAATACCTGGCGGACATGACCTTGATGAGTTACTGGATCTGGGGAAAAAATCAGAATGTCATCAAGATACACCACAACACAAACATAAAGGAGATCACGAAAAATGTCATTGACAAATTCTTGAAATACTGCGGGGGCGTTACACAGGCCAAAGGGCATAACTAAGTTTTCGTAATGCCCATCACGAGTATTAAAGGCAGTCTTCCATTCGTCACCTTGACGAATCCGAATCAGATTATAGGCCCACCGCAGGTCCAGTTTAGAAAAAAAATTTGCCCCCCGTATGCGATCAAACAGTTCAGAAATTAAAGGCAGAGGGTACCTGTTCTTCACCGTGATCTGGTTTAGGCCTCAGTAGTCAATGCAAGGTCGTAACGATCCATCTTTCTTTTTAACAAAGAAGAACCCTGCTCCAGCCGGGGATGAAGATTTACGAATGAAACCCCTCTCCAGGTTCTCCTTAATGTAAGCCGACATGGACTGGGTCTCTGGCAAGGAGAGAGGCTACATTCTACCACGAGGAGGAGACGATTCCGGAACCAGGTCGATCGGGCAGTCATATGCCCGGTGTGGCGGCAAGGTCTCGGCCTCCTTTTTATTGAAGACATCGCCGAACATGGAGAAACAGGGAGGCAAACCTGCCAACGACTGAAGAGGAGCAGGCTGTGGCGACTGGATGTGACATCAGCACGGGGTTGACGGGCTTGGACAGGACGAACAGGGAGATGAGTTCAGCATGAACGACTCCCACTTGGAGTCTCAACGGCTTGGTTACGGACACAACTGGGTCCGGTAATGGCAGTCCATCCACCGAGGCAACGATCAGCGGCCTTTCAAGCGGGATAGTGGGCAACTGTAGGAGATCCACAAGATCCTGGCAGATGAAGTTGGCTGCAGAGCTGGAGTCCAGATATGCGGAGACCTGATGGGACCTCTCGCCAGCAATGATGGTTACAGGAATGAATAGTTTGGAGGAGAGTTCTTGCTTCAATGTGTTGACGCCCAGGTTTGTCTCTCCAACCACACCTAGGCGCTGTGGTTTTTTGGCTTGTGAGGGCACAGACGCACAACATGGCCAGCGAGGCCGCAATATAAGCAAAGTCCAGAGGTGCGCCTGCGCTGTTTCTCCTGAACCGATAATTTTAGTCAGTCTACTTGCATTGCATCGGAACCTCGGGCAAAGCAATAGAAGCAGGCAAGAGAGGTTGCTGAAAGTTGGGCGCCAGTCTAGGACGCCGGCGCTCCCGACGAACCTCATGAGATCTCTCCCTCAGCCTTATGTCAACCCGAGTGGCAAGCAGAATCAAGTCGTCTAAAGCGGAAGGCAGGTCTCGAGCAGCCAGTTCGTCCTTGATCTCAGGCGACAGGCCATGCCAATAGGATGCCACGAATGCCTCATTGTTCCAGGATAGCTCTCCTGCCAGAGTCCAGAACTGAATCGTATACTCGCCCACGGAGGTGTCCTCTTGGCGAAGGTTGAAGATGGCGGTGGCGGCTGATGAGACTCGCCCCGGCTCCTCAAAAACAGTTCGGAATATTCGTGCAAACTCCTGGAAGTCTCGGTTCTCGGGTCCCTGACGTTCCCAGATAGGATTAGCCCATGCCAGGGCCTTGCCGGTCAGGAGGGAGATGATGAATGCGATCTTGGCTCCATCTGACGGAAATGCCCGAGAGTGCAGGGTAAAATGAATGTGGCATTGGTTCAGAAACCCCCGACAAGCACCGGCGTCTCCATCGAACCGAGAGGGCAATGGCAGCGAGAACCGAGGATCCGTACAGGAACTGCCAGGAGGAGTAACAGGAGGGTCGGCTTGAGGAACTTGCATAGAAGCAGGAATAGAAGCAACTAGCGTCCCTAGCTGCTGCGCCATAGAGTCCACGGCCACGAGGAGCTAATCCTGCCTAGCTCGGAGATCCAGCAGGTCCGCCTGCATGGCTTGGGAGTGTCTTAAGCCCTCGAATTGGCCAGCGGGGTCCATGGCCAGAGCGCAATGTCACGGTACGAGGTGTGAACCCACTGGGCCGTACCGCGTAGCGGGATGGCAGCTGGCCAAACCGGTAAGTACACAGTTCGATAGTTCAGCGAGAGTACCTGAGGCAATCGTAGGCAGTGGCGAGACGGGTACGTCCAGGACCAGGCGGCGGGAAGTCGTCCGGTGAGGCGTAGCAGGGCAGCGTAGGCTGTAGCACAGCACGGCAGGTAGCACAGCACAGCAATAGCACTAGGTAGCACGGAAACAGGATACGGGATACGGGATACAGGAGCAAGGTATACTGGGAGGCTGGAAAACACTGGGAGACCATAAGCAAGATGAACAATGGGAAAACTAACAACGCTCTGGCAAAGGGCAAGAGGGCAGAGCCCTTTTTATAGCCCAGGGCATCCTGGGCCAGATTGCAGGTTTACTGCAAAAACGCGCGCACTGGCCCTTTAAGGTCGTGCACGCGCGGGCGCGCACCCCCGCCGGAAACACACAGAATCCGGAAGTGAGTGCCGTCGCCTGCCTGGGGGACGACGCTGCAGGGAGGTAAGTTGTCCATGGCCACGGCCGTCGGGGTTAACGACCGAACGACAGGCCGTGGCCATAGACGTTACACAGGGAGTGAGATGGGAGGGCGGCAAATATGCTTGTGGTAAGGCCTCCCACCTCTTACAGGAATATTCTTGCCAAGAGAGATAAGGCACCTGCAAACCTGATGTGTGAAGAATTATAATGATATTGTTAGGGATCTGCCAGGTACTACGTCTAGGTATACTCCTGGGATTAATCAATCCACACCTGAGGCCAGACCTGTTAGACTGACACCGTCTCCCACCAACCAGGGTGGCAGGCTCAGGAGTGGGAGAGCCTATCGCGGCCTGGTCAGTCGGAGTTAGCTCCGCCCCCTGTCCTTTATTACCTGACGTGTTCTCTTCCTCAGTGCTTGTAATTCTTCTGGATTCCTGGCCCCACTGCTGCTTGCTCCAGCCTGCTTCTGCCGTGCTTCTGCCTTGCTGCAGTTCCGCTTAACCTGCTTCGCTTTGCCCCTGGCTTGCTTCCTTCTCCGTGCTCACGTTGGTATACTCCACTTCATCCTGGTCTTGACTATTCATTCACCGCTCCGTTTCCTCGCGGCGTTCCGTGGGCTACTGCCCCTTCCCTTGCGTGTTCCCTGTTTGTTCTCCCGTGCACTTAGACAGCGTAGGGACCGCCACCCAGTTGTACCCCGTCGCCTAGGGCGGGTCGTTGCAAGTAGGCAGGGACAGGGCGGTGGGTAGATTAGGGCTCACTCTCCCTTCACCTCCTTCCTGCCATTACATAATTACAAGCCTGAGGCCAGACCTGGGGATTTGGTCTGGTTGTCGTCCAGGAACTTGCGCCTTAAGGTCCCGTCCAGGAAGTTTGTCCCCGATTTATTGGACCTTATAAGATCATTGAAGTCCTCAACCCTGTATCCTTCCGTCTGGAGCTGCCCCCATCCTTTCGCATACATGACGTCTTCCATGCCTCCCTCCTCAAACGCTGCTCCCCGTCCTGGTCCCCCTCGAGGAAACCTCCTGTTCCCGTTCTCACCCCTGAGGGGGTGGAATTCGAGGTGGCCAAGATTATGGACAGTAGGATGGTCCAGGGCTCCCTCCAGTACCTGGTCCATTGGAGAGGATACGGGCCGGAGGAGAGGACTTGGGTACCTGCCCGTGATGTTCACGCTGGGGTATTGATCAGGAGGTTCCACCTTCTCTTCCCTACTAAACCGGGTCCTCTTAGTAAGGGTCCGGTGGCCCCTCATAAAAGGGGGAGTACTGTTAGGGATCTGCCAGGTACTACGTCTAGGTATACTCCTGGGATTAATCAATCCACACCTGAGGCCAGACCTGTTAGACTGACACCGTCTCCCACCAACCAGGGTGGCAGGCTCAGGAGTGGGAGAGCCTATCGCGGCCTGGTCAGTCGGAGTTAGCTCCGCCCCCTGTCCTTTATTACCTGCCGTGTTCTCTTCCTCAGTGCTTGTAATTCTTCTGGATTCCTGGCCCCACTGCTGCTTGCTCCAGCCTGCTTCTGCCATGCTTCTGCCTTGCTGCAGTTCCGCTTAACCTGCTTCGCTTTGCCCCTGGCTTGCTTCCTTCTCCGTACTCACGTTGGTATACTCCACTTCATCCTGGTCCTGACTATTCATTCACCGCTCCGTTTCCTCGCGGCGTTCCGTGGGCTACTGCCCTTTCCCTTGCGTGTTCCCTGTTTGTTCTCCCGTGCACTTAGACAGCGTAGGGACCGCCGCCCAGTTGTACCCCGTCGCCTAGGGCGGGTCGTTGCAAGTAGGCAGGGACAGGGCGGTGGGTAGATTAGGGCTCACTCTCCCTTCACCTCCTTCCTGCCATTACATATATATCTGGAATGTATTGTATGTCTGTAATTGGCTGAATAAGAAATACGTTTATCCCATGTATAAAAACCATTATACGCAAGGTAGCAGCAGACAAAAGCTGAAAGATGATTTAATCTGATGTTGTTTTGTCTCCTCGTTAACAAGAATAAAAGGCCGCAATATTTCAATTTATTCGGGTGACTCCTTGAATCTCTTTGATCAGTACATAAATTCTTCTAACGACTATCCCCTAACGATCACTGTCGCAGGGGTCGAAACCGCGACTGGGTGTTTTTTTTACAGTGCTCACTGTGCATGATAAATAACATGGTATTTCTATAGCAAGGGTCATTACTGATGCGGCGATACCAATAAAGTTTTTTTTTAATAATAATAAAACATTTGGGCAGATTTACTTCTGTGTCTGCATCTAGAATGTTTGAAAAATGCGCCGAATTTTGGCAAAATTTGGTCGCATTTTATTTTAGACTAATTTAAGCTGTTTGCACCTCATTAGGCAAATGGTTTAGCATGGCTTTTAAAAAAATATTTACTTAGGTTTTTTTTTTATCTTGTAACATTATTTGCCTTTTTTTTTTTACAGTTTTTGATCTATGGGACTTGATTTGGCAACCCTTTGATCGCTCGAATTTTGCCTGTCAGTGTTAGGGCTTGTCCACGCGTAACAGAAATGCTGCATATTTTCCATTTGGAATTGCGGATGGAAAATACGCAGCAGAATACTGTAGCAGCAAAGGGGGAGAGATATAACAAATCTCATCCACACGCCACGTAAATATTCAGAGCAGGAATTGACCTGCGGTGCGTATTTTTGACACTTCAACATGTCAATTCCTGCTGCGGAAGTGGACTGAATTGCTGCGTTTTTCAGAGATGTCACCATCTCCTAGCATTGTGAAAAACGAATACGCACCATTTTGTGAAGTCAAAAGCGCAGGAAATGGTGCGTTTTTGCCACAGTGGAAAGACTGCTACTTTCAACGAAATTGCTGCAGAAATTTTCTGCAGTAATTCCGTTACGTGTGGACAAGCCGTTACACTGACAAGCAGTCTCTTAGGTCCTGCCCCTAGCAGGGCATAATAGGCTCTGGGACATGGCAGACTTTTGGCACCCAACATTGCTAGGGTACCAATGGGCTTGCAGAGGGAACCCCTCCCTTTGTATAACCACTTAATTGTCCCTGTTTAGTATTGTGGGGTAAGACAGCTGTGATTGGACTGTTGATGGCACAGGCCCATCTCCTGAACCCACTCCATTCTGGCACAGTCAGGCTGGGTTCACACAACCTATTTTCAGACGTAAAGGAGGCGTATTATGCCTCGTTTTACGTCTGAAAATAGGGCTACAACACGTCGGCAAACATCTGCCCATTCATTTGAATGGATTTGCCGACGTACTGTGCAGACGACCTGTAATTTACGTGTCGTCGTTTGACAGCTGTCAAACGACGACGCTTAAAATGACTGCCTCGTCAAAGAAGTGCAGGACACTTCTTTCCAACGTAATTTGAGCCGTTCTTCATTGAAGTCAATGAAGAGCAGCTCAAGATTTACGAGCGTCAGAGACGCCTCGCATAATACGAGGAGCAGCATTTACGTCTGAAACAAGGCAGCTGTTTTCTTCTGAAAACAGTCTGTCTTTTCAGACGTAAAAGCCACTTCTCGTTTGCACATACACTAAGGCTGGGTTCACACGACCTATTTTCAGACGTAATGGAGGCGTTTTACACCTCGAATTACGCCTGAAAAGACGGCTCCAATACGTCGGCAAACATCTGCCCATTGCTTGCAATGGGTCTTACGATGTTCTGTGCCGACGAGCTGTCATTTTAAGCTTCGCTGTCAAAAAACGGAGCGTAAAAAGACGCTCCGTAAAAAGAAGTAGCATGTGACTTCTTGAGGCGTTTTTGGAGCTGATTTGCCATTGAACACTATGAAAAACGCCTCAAAAAACGCCTCAAAAAACGCCTGAAAAGAAGCCTCAAATGAAGCTCCAAATTTCATTCTCAGCTTCAAAAACGCCTGAAAATCAGAGGCTGTTTTCTCTGAAATCAGCTCCGTATTTTTCAGACGTTTTTTGTTAAGCGTGTGAACATACCCTAAGGGTATGTTCACACGACAGCGTCCGTAACGGCTGAAATGATGGGGATGTTTTCAGGAGAAAACATCCCCGTAATTTGAGCCGTAACGGCATGTGCAGGCGCTTGAACGCCGCGTCCATTACGGACGTAATTGGCGCTGATTTTCCTTAGAGTCAATGAATAACGGCTCCAATTACGCCCCAAGAAGTGACAGGTCACTTCTTTGACGCGGGCGTCTATTTACGCGCCGTCATTTGACAGCGGCGCGTAAATATACGCCTTGTGTGAACAGACAAACGTCAGCCCATTGCTTTCAATGGGCAGATGTTTGTCAACGCTTTCAAGCCACATTTTTCGGACGTAATTCGGGGCAAAAACGCCCAAATTACGTCCGTAATTAGTGTGTGTGAACATACCCTTATAGTATGGCATAATCTGGGAACTAGCCGCTCCTTACAATGTACTATTTCGGAGCAGTGCAAGTATAGGTTAAAAATAGCAGTATGCTCTATTTGTTGTGCATACCTCGCAACTTTCAAGTCTCGCAAAGAGGGACAACCGATGCAGCGCGCGTAGCGCGGCGGGGCAATTTTTTTTGTGGCAATTTTTTTTCTTTTAAGCCACACCTCTAACCCTGCCCAATTACTGCCCATACACATCCGGTTCAACCCACACAGTATCATGCTCCACACGTGTCTCCCCACAGTTTAATGCCCCTATAGAACCCCCACACAGTATAATGCTCCTATAGCTGCTCCCCACACAGTATAATGCCCCATAGCGCCTCCCAGACAGTATAGTACTTCATTGTGCCTCCCACACACTAAAATGTCAAATAGCTGCCCCACACAGTATAATGCCCCATAGATGCACCTATACATTAATAAGTCAACACAAATGCCCTATACAGTATAATGCCCACACAGATTCCCCTATATAGTGTAATGCCCACTCAAATGCCCCCATACAGTATAATGCCCATAGCTGCCCCATACAGAATAATGCCCCCATAGTTACCCCATACAGTATATTGCCCCATCGCTGCCCTTATACAGTATAATGCCCACACAGATTCTTCCATACATTATAATGCCCACACAAATTCCCCCATACCGTATATTGCCCCCATCGCTGCCCTTATAAAGTGTAATGCCCTGGGTTAACGAATGAATCTTCACCACTGTGAAGAGCCCAACCGTGTGTATTAAAAACGTATTAAACAAATACTCCAAGTCCTGATTCATTTGTGAACCCTCTATGACTGGGTATATTATAAAGATACTAATATGGAATCAGCGTTTAAACATTGGCAACAATTTCCCATCATGGCATGCTTCTATAGCCTGCCAAAAATCCACAAAGGGTACCCTCCCTTACGTGGTAGACCTATTGTATCAGGTATTAATAATCTAACCCAGAATGTGAGCACATATATAGACCAGGTGTTGCGTCCGTTTGTACTAGGTCTTACATCATATGTACGTGACACTATGGATGTCTTAAAACAAATTGAGGGTATCACATTGGAACAAAATACTTTTTTGGCCAGCTTGGACGTGGAGGCTTTGTATTCCTCTATTCCACATAGACTTGGCTGTGAGGCAGTGGAATATTTTTTAAAATCTAGAGGTACTCAATATGTGGCTCATAACCAGCTTGTTTTACAATTGCTACATTTTGTGTTAGAGAGGAATGTATTTATCTTTGAAGACCGCATCTTTCACCAGCAACGTGGCACAGCAATGGGGAGTCTGGTGGGAAGAGACAGTAGTGTTTGGGGATAAATTTGCTAAGTAGACTTCATCAATAGGTATCTGGATTAGATATATTGATGACGTATTGTTGCTTTGGAATTCCACAGTGGAGTAATTCAATACCTTTGTGGCAGCCCTTAATGTAAACGACCTAGGGCTAAGGTTCACATGTGAAATCAGTGATCAGGAATTATCTTTTCTAGATCTTAAAATTATCAAAACTAAGGAAGGCGCAATACGTACCAAAGTACACCGAAAGGAGACAGCAACTAATAGTTTCCTTCAATGGAACAGTTGTCACCCTTATCCCCTTAAACGAGGGATCCCCAGAGGCCAATTCATGAGAGTACGCCGGAACTGTAGCTCGATGGATGATTTTGAGATACAGGCACATGACCTCGCAAATAGATTGAAGGAGAGAGGATTCCCTAAGGGGGTAATTAGAAAGGCCTATGAGGGAGCGAGGGATGCAGACAGGCAGAGTCTTTTAGTCCCTAGACAACGTAAAGAGGAAAGGGTCACGAGACTCATAGGCACTTATGACTCCAAACAATCTGAGATCATGGAAATACTAAAAAGATACTGGCGTATTTTGGGTGCTGATGTGGACTTGGCGGATCAGATAACACAATGGCCTTCAGTCACGTTCCGTAGAGGTAAAAACATTAGGGATAGGGTGATGCAGAGTTGTTTTGACCCTATAATACAACAAGGAACTTGGTTGGACAGGCAGATACTGGGCACACACAGATGTGGCAGTTGTAAAGCTTGTGATTTTATCCAAAGTGGGAAGAAATTCAAAAGTGTCACCACTAAGGATGAGTATGACATTCGAGACTTCGTGAACTGCAAAACAGCTGTGGTGGTCTACCTAATAACATGTCCATGCCCACTGAATTATGTGGGCAAAACGGTGCGGCAGTTTCGGCGCCGGATTAGGGAACATGTTGGAGATGTTACAAATTCGAGAGATACTCCCATATCAAAACATGTACATGCAAAACATCAAGGCCGGGCAGACTGTTTAAAATTTCAGGCGATTGAATTAGTACGTCCTCCTAAACGGGGAGGGGACTGGGACAATGGATCTATAGACTGGCCTGTGTACAGCCTGAAGGTTTAAATGAGCAAACAAATGATACCTGTTTTATTTAAATATACAATTCATTTGAATATATATTGTGATGTTGGTTTTCTAGGTAGGTGTATGGCCATTAAATCCTGGTCCTAGTATAGCTAAATTGCAGCAAGTCATTCAATAGTAACAGGCATGGTAGATCTGTCCAGGAGGGTTTTCAAAGTCCAAAGTGCGGCAGACATTAATATTGCTTATTCATTCATACAATATGTATTTCCAGGGAAGGTGCTTCAATTGTGGCAGTCCAGTTGCGGTTTTGAACTGATCCGCAATATGTATCCAACCTGTTATTGTTATACTCTATCTTTCATTAGAAGGAACTTTTGTGCAGCGAATAGATACGTCTACAGCCTTCCATTGAGTCTGCGCGTTCTTTGGCGTTGACAGTGTTGCTTCCGGGTATGTCAGCTGATGGCCGGGAGTCACATGGTCGGACGTCACGAATGTGGTGGGCTGGTGTGATTGGTTGGTTCGAAGTATGCCGCCGAGGCCAGGGGGAGGAGTATCTAGTTATAGTAACTCAGAGTCCCGTAGTGAAGCATGCCGCTGACATCTATGCGTGCATGCTTCCGTGTTGTGCAGTAGAATATCTGCTGCTGAAGAAATATCGCTGGCATCCTGGCCAGAGTGACCAAGCTACAGACCCCTGATGATGATAAGTATAGAAACGCATAGGGTCGGGTTAAGCAAGGGATTTTAGCGTAGGGGACAGTGGCATCGTTGTGTACCTTAGCATCAGGAGATTTAGGTGCGGTTATCGCAGGCTCCGGTGTGTTTTAGGGTCTAAACCACTGTTACACCAATGTTTAAACGCTGATTCCATATTAGTATCTTTATAATATACCCAGTCATAGAGGGTTCACAAATGAATCAGGACTTGGAGTATTTGTTTAATACCTTTTTAATACACACGGTTGGGCTCTTCACAGTGGTGATTGTACCCTGTTTTTAGAGAGTTATGAAATAAAAGTTATACATTTTACTCATATATCACTTCAGTGAATTTACAAATTTTCATATTTTGTGGGAGCACAATATATATCGCTTAAATACAGTGAATTATTACGGATGGTAGTAACCAGCATTAAACTAATTAAAATCACCCAGGGCAGAATGGGAGGAGTGCAAGAACAAAAATGGAGGCAGTCACTAACCCCACATATATGAAACACATAAACACAACAAAAATTTGAACAGCACATTCCAACAAAATGATACAAAATGTGTATACAGGTGCAAGAACACCTGTGACTGCAAATATTTTTATTTTTATTTTTTTTCTAATTTATGTTTATTCAATACAATATAAAATTCCATACAAGTAGAGATGAGCGAACCGGGACAACCGAACCCGGTTTCGGTCCGAACTTCCGGAAAAGTTCGGTTCGCAGCGAATCCGAACTTCACCGGGTTCGGCCGAACCCGTTTTGACCGAACCCGGTCAAAAACATTATACAAATCGGCAGCCACTTGTCTCTATCAATCACTGATAGAGAAAAGAGGCTGCTGATTAAAAATAAAATAAAAAGCATTTCATACGTACCCGGTCGTTGTCTTGGTGACGAGTCCCTCTTCTTCCTCCAGTCCGACCTTTTCTGACGCGGCAGCCTGTGATTGGCTGCAGAGGCCTCTGCAGCCTGTGATTGGCTGCAGAGGCCGCGGCAGCCTGTGATTGGCTGCAGCGCTCACATGGGCTGCATCGTCATCAAGGAATGTCGGGCCGGATGTCGAGAGTGACGCGTCACCAAGGCAACGGCCAGGAGACCGGACTGGAGGAAGCAGGGAGTTCCCGGTAAGTATGAACGTCTTTTTTTTTACAGGTACTGTGATCGGTAGTCACTGTCCAGGGTACTGAAACAGTTACTGCCGATCAGTTAACTCTTTCAGCACCCTGGACAGTGACTATTTAGGGTATGTGCACACACACTAATTACGTCCGTAATTGACGGACGTATTTCGGCCGCAAGTACCGGACCGAACACAGTGCAGGGAGCCGGGCTCCTAGCATCATAGTTATGTACGATGCTAGGAGTCCCTGCCTCTCTGCAGGACAACTGTCCCGTACTGTAATCATGTTTTCAGTACGGGACAGTAGTTCCACGGAGAGGCAGGGACTCCTAGCATCGTACATAAATATGATGCTAGGAGCCCGGCTCCCTGCACTGTGTTCGGTCCGGTACTTGCGGCCGAAATACGTCCGTCAATTACGGACGTAATTAGTGTGTGTGCACATACCCTTACTGACGTCGCCTAGCAACGCTGCCGTAATGACGGGTGCACACATGTAGCCACCCGTCATTACGGGGCCTCATGCACACGACAATAAAAACACCCGTTATCACGGGTCGTAATTACGACCCGAAATAGCGGGCCCATAGACTTCTGTTAGCCACGGGTACCTTCCGGTTTTCTCACGGGAAGGTGCCCGTGCCGTTAAAAAGATAGAACATGTTCTATTTTTTTATTTTACGGGACGTGCTCGTAATTACGACTCGTAACTACGAGCACGGCCGGCCACGGGCAGCCGGCCGCTTTTGCGAACCGTGCTGTCATTATAATTATAGCAGCACGGCCCGTAAAATAGAAAAATAGAACATGTTCTATTTTTTTAACGGCACGGGCACCTTCCCGTGAGAAAACGGAAAGGTACCCGTGGGTAACAGAAGTCTATGAGCCCGTTATTGCGGGTCGTAATTACGACCCGCAATAACGGGTGTTTTTACGGTCGTGTGCATAATGGTAGCACGGCTCGGAAAAACGAACGGCTGCCCGTGCTCATCTCCTGAAATACTCTGTGCTGCCTTAAACTCTGTGGACAGGTCAGGATCCTGTTTCTTTTAAATGCTGCTAGGGAACCCGCTCGATCCACTATATAAGGCTACGCTACAGTGCAGATTCAGTGCTGCTGTGAACTCTGCTCTTACCATTACGTAGCTCTCAGTCTGTTACCTCTCCTCCACTCCTGTCCTCAAGAACACCTTCACATGATTGGCAAGTCACCACGTAATGGTAAGAGCAGAGTTCACAGCAGCACAGAGTATTTCAGGAGATGAGCGTGCGGATCTTGTGCGTGGTGGTGACTTGCCAATCATGTGAACGTGTTATAGAGGACAGGAGTGGAGGAGATGTAACAGACTGAGCTACGTAATGGTAAGAACAGAGTTCACAGCAGCACAGAGTATTTCAGGAGAGGAGCGTGCAGATTCAGTGCTGCTGTGAACTCTGCTCTTACCATTACGTAGCTCAGTCTGTTACCTCTCCTCCACTCCTGTCCTCAATAACACCTTCACATGATTGGCAAGTCACCACCCCGCACAAGATCTGCACGCTCATCTCCTGAAATACTCTGTGCTGCTGTCAACTCTGCTCTTACCATTACGTGGTGACTTGCCAATCATGTGAAGGTGTTCTGGAGGACAGGAGTGGAGGAGAGGTAACAGACTGAGAGCTACGTAATGGTAAGAGCAGAGTTCACAGCAGCACTGAATCTGCACGCTCATCTCCTGAAATACTCTGTGCTGCCTTAAACTCTATGGACAGGTCAGGATCCTGTTTCTTTTAAATGCTGCACTGTAGCGCAGCCTTATATAGTGGATCGAGCGGGTTCCCCAGCAGCATTTAAAAGAAACCGTGTTTGTGTATGTGTGTGTTTGTGTATATATGTGTGTTTGGGTATGTGACTTTGTCTGTTTTTGTTTTTATATGTGTGTTTGTGTATATGTGTGTGTGTGTGTGTGTGTGTGTGTGTGTGTGTGTGTGTATATATGGGTGTGTTTGTGTATATGTGTTTGTGTATATGTTTGTGTATATATGGGTGTATTTGTGTATATGTTTGTGTGTAGATGTTTGTGTGTGTTTTTGTATATGTGTGTGTTTGTGTATATGTGTGTATATGGGTGTGTGTTTGTGTGTATATATGGGTGTGTTTGTGTATATGTGTTTGTGTATATGTGTGTTTGGGTATGTGTGTTTTTGTTTGTATATGTGTTCGTGTATGTGTGTGTATAACTGTGTGTGTGTGTGTGTTTGGATATGTGTGTTTTTGTTTGTATATGTGTGAGTTCGTGTATATGTGTGTGTGTGTTTGTCTGTTTATGTGTGTGTGTGTGTGTGTGTGTGTGTCTGTGTATATCTTGTTGTGTTTGTGTATATATGTGTGTGTCTGTGTATGGTTGTTTGTTTGTTTGTGTGTGCGTGTATATATGTGTGTAGGTGAGTAGAAGTATTGGTATTGTTCACATTGATAACAGTTTTTTTATGTTGTTGCAGATTTTGATGTACCGATTGGACTACATCTTCGATTCGTTGGACTACTGCGTAGATCTACGTTTTTTCAAATTTTAATAAAATGGTTAACGAGGGTTTTGTTGGGGATTTCTTATTTCAATAAAAAAGAATTGTCTTTGTGTTTTTTTTTAAACTTTATTAGTGCCTAGATAATGGCAGTTGGCTGATTGACAGCATCCATTATTAAGGCGGTACTTAGTGTTAGCCGGTGCAGAGGCTAGCACTAACCACCCATTATTACCCCGGTACCCACCACCACCAGGGGTGCTGGGAAGAGCTTGGTACGATCCAGTACCCGACCATCTGTTGTGATGGTCGGGTACTGGGGCGGCCGTAGGCTGGTATTATGAGGCTGGGAAGGGCCAAAATCAGTGGATCTTCCCACCCTTGTAATGCTAGGCTGCTGCTGCTGTATTGTATCGGGCTGGTTATAAAAATGGGGGGGACCCCCACGTCGTTTTTTTTTTTGAATTTAACAAATTTAGCAATAGACGGGTCCCCCACATTTTTAATAACCAGCCATATACAAGGCCGCAGCAGTCTGGCATTACATTGGTGGGAAGGGCCACTGGTTTTGTCCATTCCCAGGCTAATAACACTGTGTTGTATGTGGCTGGTTATGATAAATTGGGTGGAACCCCATGTCTTTAAAAAAAAAAAATAAATTTAAATAAATAAATAATTTAAAAAAATGACGTGGGGTCCCCCCCACTTTTATAACCAGCCAGATACAACACAGCAGCAGCAGCCTAGCATTACAAGGGTGGGAAGGTCCACTGTTTTTGGCCCTTCCCAGCCTCATAATACCAGCCTGCGGCCGCCCCAGAGCCCGACCATCACAACAGATGGTCGGGTACTGGATCGTACCTGGCTCTTCCCGGCACCCCTGGTGGTGGTGGGTACCGGGGTAATAATGGTGGTTAGTGTTAGCCTCTGCACCGGCTAACACTAAGCCTCGCCTTAGTAATGGATGTTGTCACTCAGACAGCGGCCATTACTAAAGTGGTAGTAATAAAATTTGAAAAGAAAAAGACAAAGATATAGATAAAATATTTTATTGAAATAAAGCACCCCCAACACAACCCTCATTAACCATTTTATTGTAGAAAAAAAAAACGTCATCTAAGTAGTCCTCGAAACCGACGTAGTCCAAACACCAAACCTGTAAAAAAAATAAATGAAATAAAACATGTCGTAGGCTTAGATTCAGTTTAATGTGTGATACTGACTGTTATACCATGTATAGAAGCCTGCCGTGAAGTTGACTTAGATACAGGGCGCCAGCAGACAGTATCATACATGGCCATACATACATATATACAAAAATACATACAAGCATGCACATATATACATGCAAATATACATACATGCAAACATACACACATATATACATGCAAACTATCATACATACATGCATACACACACACATGAAAACATACATACATACAAACAAACATGCAAACATACATACATATATACAAGCATGCACAAATATACATGCAAACATAAATACATGCAAACATAATTACATACATGCACATATATATAAACATACATGCAAACATACATGCAAAAATAAAAACATGCAAACATACATACATGCACATATATACATACATACATGACAACATACATGCAAACATACATGACAACATACATACATGCAAACATACATACATACATACATGCAAACATACATACACACATGCAAACATATATACATGCAAATATACATACAAACATGCACATGTATACATACATGCCAACATACATGCACATATATACATACATGACAACATACATACATACATACATGACAACATACATACATACATACATACATACATATATATATACACACATGCAAATATACATACAAACATACATACATGCAAACATACATTCATGCAAACACACATACATGCAAACATACATACATACATTCATGCAAACATACATACATACATACATACATACAAATATACATACACACATGCACATATATACATACATACATGACAACATACATACATACATGACAACATACATGCAAAAATACATACATGCAAACATACACACATGCAAACATACATACATACATGCAAATATATACATGCAAATATACATACAAACATGCACATATATACATACATGCCAACATACATGCACAGATATACATACATGACAACATACATACATGCCAACATACATACATACATACATACATACATACATGCCAACATACATACATGCCAAAAATAAATAATAATACGTTCATACTTACTTTCCTCCTGTCCGGCCTCCAGCGATGACGTTTCATCCATGTCGCCGCTGCAGCCTGTGATTGGCTGCAGAGGCGGTCACGTGGGATGAAGCGTCATCCTGACGTGCGTGACCGCCACTACAGCCTGTGATTGGCTGCAGCGGCGAAAGGGCTGAAACGTCATCGCTGGAGGCCGGACAGGAGGAAAGTAAGTACGAACGTATAATTTTTTTTTTTTTATTACATTTAAATTGTATTTTCCGCGCGCCGAGCATGTACTGTGAAGGTTGCTGAAAGAGTTAGTGCAGCCCATTAACTCTATCAGCACCCCGGACAGTAGCATGCTCGGCGCACGGAAGTGACAGGTTCGGTCAGAACTAGTTCGGTCCGAACCGAACTTTTTTGTGAAATTCGGCGAACTAGCCGAACCGAACTTTTGATAAGTTCGCTCATCTCTACATACAAGGAATAAAGAAAATACAACTATACACATATTTTTACATTTACCTCCTACTCCCACCCCCACCCTCTCAAGACCGATCTTGGTTAAAGAGAAATACAAAAAGAACAACAATTCTTACCACTCCCCCCAATAGGTTTTACAGTGTTTGCCTTGATTATAGATTTTCTCAGATTTCATTATAATTTTCACATTATTTACCCAAGCATTAACCTCCGGTGGGGAGTCTACATATCCACTTTCTAACTATTAGTAATTTTGCAATAAATAATAGTTTTATTAATCCACATTTTTTTTCCTTATAAATGTTTAATTCGGAATCATCCCCCAGCAATACCAGCTGAGGCTGAAACACTATATCACTAATTTTTTCCCAAAATTTTTTTACAATTCTATCCCAGTAATCAGCAATCTTAATACAATTCCATAACATGTGCAAATAGTTTGCTTCCGCTGCACCACATCTGGGGCAGTTAGAAGCTTTATTAATAGAGAACTTACTCAAAAGGACTGGCGTATAGTAAAGCCTATGTATCAAATTGAACTGAATAAGCTGATAGTTCATGCTTATTGATACTTTACAAATATTTTTAAATATTATGTTCCAATCAAGAACACAATCGTTATTCAATTCCTTCTCCCATTTTATAACACAATTGAATTTTATTTTGCTTGACCTTATTTCCATCAGGGATTTATATAACCTGGAGAGAGGGTTTTTTTCACATTTGTATTTTGTCCGTTTTTTGTAAAAGTCATCCATATGGTCTTTATTGAGAGGATTTCTATCTTTAAATTGATCAAATGCGTGCTTTAGTTGAATATAGGAGAATCTTTCCTTCTCCATCAAGTCAAAATCAACTGATAATTTTTCCCATGTTTTGATTTTTCCATCTTGCATTATGTCTAGTACATATCTAATCCCTCTAAGTTTTAACAGTGGTAACTCTGGGATAGCCTTACATTCTTCTATATTAAGATTATGCCATAACGGGGAAAAGGATAAAAAAACATTTAGACCAGTCATATTTCTTAAACTGTTCCAGCATTCATGCAGGAGTTGTTCCGTCAACACGTTTTCCATAACTCCAGATTTTAATTGACCAGATTCTAACACCTCATAAATATCTGAAAAGCGGCCTTTAATGTTAGTGATCAGGACGTGGCGGATTCCTCCGGACGTGGCAGATGACACAGGACGTGGCGGATTCCTCCGGACGTGGCAGATGACACAGGACGTGGCGGATTCCTCCTGACGTGGTAGATGACACAGGACGTGGCGGATTCCTCCGGACGTGGCAGGTGACACAGGACGTGGCACGACATGATACTAAGGCACAGCACGGGATACAGGAACGGGTAACAAGGCACGGGTAACAATTGGAACGGGAGACACTATGGGACCATTTGCATGACAGACTGGGAAAACTAACAACGCTCAGGCAAGGATTAGAAGGCCAGGGGCCTTCTTATAGACCAGGAAATCGTGGCAGTTGATGATGATGACGATTTCCTATTTGCGCGCGCTGGCCCTTTAAGGCCGGGCGCAAGCGTGCGCGCGCACCCTACGGGACACAGCCGAACGGAGCGGAAGTGAGCGCTGGCGTCTCCTAGGAGGGAGACGGGGACCAGCGCTCACGGATCCATGGCTGCGGGCGTCGGGAGGTGAGTGAACCGGACGGCCCGCGGCCATGGACGCTACAGGTTATTAAAGATAGTTATGATTTTCTTAAAATATTTATCTTGTATCCACACCGGGGTAACCCCAAAAACACATAAAAGTTTGGGGATCAACACTGTTTTAATCAAGACAATTTTATCGGCTTTTGATATTGGCAATTCGTTCCATATTCTTATTTTTTTTTTTCCATTTCTTTTATAAGGGGGAACAAATTATAATCCAAAAATTCTTTTAGATTATTTGAAATTTCTATACCCAAATATCTAAAGCTTTCTCCTGGATATGATTCGAACTGTGACTGCAAATATACAGCAGAAAAAGAAATGGCGACAGCACACTGCGAACACAAATGTGCACTAAGAACCTCCCTATTTGTAAGTAGATCTAGCAGTAATACATATTTATTTATATTTAGTGGCTTAGGAGTTATTAGTGTTCGCAGTGTGCTGTCGCCATTTCTTTTTCTGCTGTATATTTGCAGTCAGGGGCGTAACTAGGAAAGACTGGGCCCCATAGCAAACTTTTGACTGGGGCCCCCCCCTCCCTCGGGTGTCACGCAACCCCCCCCCCCTTGTAGATAGTGACTTTTTTACAAACCCCTCTTTTGATAACGCCATACAGCCCCCCTGTAGATAACGCCATACAGCCCCCTTTGTAGATATCTACAGAGGGGCTGTATGGTGCTATCTACAGAGGGGGCTGTATGGCGTTATCTACGGGGGGCTGTATGGCGTTCCCTATGGGGGGGGCTGTATGGCGTTCCCTACGGGGGGACTGTATGCCGTTCCCTACGGGGGGACTGTATGGTGTTCCCTACAGGGGGACTGTATGGCGTTCCCTACAGGGGGGACTGTATGGCGTTCCCTACAGGGGGGGACTGTATGGCGTTCCCTACAGGGGGGGACTGTATGGCACTATCTACAGGGGGGCTGTATGGCGCTATCTACAGGGGGGCTGTATGGCGCTATCTACAGGGGGGCTGTATGGCGCTATCTTCCGGGGGGACTGTGTGGCGCTATCTACAGGGGGACTGTATGGCGCTATCTACAGGGGGGACTGTATGGCACTATCTACAGAGGGGGACTGTATGGCGTTATCTAGAGGGGGGACTGTATGGCATTATCTACGGGGGGCTGCATGGCGTTCCCTACAGAAGGGGCTGTCTGGTGTTATCTACAGGGGGGACTGTATGGCGTTACCTACAGGGAGTCTGTATGGCGTTCCCTACAGGGGGGGTCTGTAGGGAACGCCATACAGCGTCCCCCCCTGTAGGGAATGCCATAAAGCCCCCCCCCCTGTAGGGAACGCCATACAGCGTCCCCCCTCTGGAAAAAATGCCACCTACAGTGTGATAAAGACTTTACAGACCTAATAAAAGACATGTATCCCCTATCCACAGGATAGGGGATACATGTGTGATGGCTGGCATTGATAGGGACTGAAAGTCCCCCAAGTTCTCCATGACTAACCTCTGACTTCCGGCGTCTGTGTCGGCAGCTCACTAAAAATGAAAGGAGCGCTGGTCACGCATGCGCACAAGCGTGACCGGCGCTTCATTCATTTCTCCGGAGCTGCCGACACAGACCCCGGAAGTCCGAGGTTTGTGATGGAGAACTTCAGGGGACTTTCAGTCCCCCGTTCTCCTTATCGCTGCCAGCGATCACACATGTATCCCCTATCCTGTGGATAGGGGATACATGTCTTTTGTTTAATGGCAGAGCGGGGAGATACCTCCCTGCTCTGCCGTAGTGTTCAGTGGCGTCCCGCTGTAGCAGCCATAGCAGCTGCTAGCGGAGCCTCCGGCCATGGTGGGGGCCCGTGCCGGCGGGTGACACGGGCCCCCTCATGCCGCGGGCCCCGTAGCGGCCGCTACTGCTGCTACGGCGGTAGTTACGCCACTGTTTGCAGTCACAGGTGTTCTTGCACCTGCACACACGTTTTGTATCATTTTTTTGGAATGTGCTGTTCAAATTTTTGTTGTGTTTATGTGATTCATATATGTGGGGTTAGTGACTGCCTCCATTTTTGTTCTTGCACTCCTCCCATTCTGCCCTGGGTGATTTTAACTAGTTTAATGCTGGTTCCTACCATCCCCAGATATATATGTAGGCTTAGTTCCAGTTCTGGGTGTATGTGCAGAGTAGGTCCCCACCTTACAGAGGTCGCCTTGTCGTGGCAGGTGGGCAAACACTTTTTGATCAAAATGTGCACTAAGAACCTCCGTATTTGTAAGTAGATTTAGCAGTAATGCATATTTATTTATATTTAGTGGCTTAGGTGGCATTAGTGTTCGCAGTGTGCTGTCGCCATTTCTTTTTCTGCTGTATATTTGCAGTCACAGGTGTTCTTGCACCTGCATACACATTTTGTATCATTTTGTTGGAATGTGCTGTTCAAATTTTTGTTGTGTTTAACTGGCCATATATGAATAGTGACGTCAGGAATGCCGTCTGGGAGCAGAATACCCGGCAGAGTGTCGGCAACGGTCTGGCAGGGGATTCCGCTTCAGGAGTTGCAGGTGACGTCACTGTCCATATATGGACAGTAACGTCAAGGGGTTCCCCAGGCTCAGCACTCGACGAGTGGAGGAGTTCCCTCCGCCCCTCCGCTCTGTACTAATGCTGAAGCAGGGAGCTGACGGTTCCTTGCTTCAGCATTGGGTTAAACTGTATCTTCGTCCTGAGGACGCAGATACAGTTTAGACCGGGACATACCACCGGCCGCCACGGACACCGGGACATCGACCGGAATCCGCGACTGTCCCGCTGAATCCGGGACGATTGGGAGGTATTGTTGTGTTTTGTTTGCAGATTTTCACTATTTAACCCGTTAGTAAGCGCCAATACGTCTTTTCATGGCGGGCACTAATGGGCTTTATTCTGATGTATACGCCTTTTCACAGCGCTGCATCAGAATAAATAAACAGAGTAGGGAGTCGTTAAATCTCCCTGCTCTCAGCTACCTCCAGTAGCTGAGGGCTGCGAGCAGTCCTGCTCGAACAGGCGAGATCGATATCAGTATCGATCTCGCCAGTTTAACCGCTCAGATGCGGCGCTCAATAGCGAGCGCCGCATCTAAGTGGTTTTGGAGAGAGGGAGGGAGCTCCCTCTCTCACCCCACCGGCACCCTGAGTAAGATCACAGGGTGTTGATGGTTTCTATGGCAGCCGGGCACTGGCATAGCTATAGGGGTCGCAGCGGTCGCAATTGCGACCGGGCCCCGAAGCCAGGGGGGCCCACGGCCCCCTGCACCACATCAATAAAAAGTTACTATAGTAACTCGGGCCGCGGGCCCCTGTTACTATAGTAACATACTTTACTTACCTTCCTGGTTCCGGATCGCAGCGGAGGTCCTGACGTCAAGCGCTGTGCGCAGCGCATGATGTCACAGCGCTATGCGCCGCACACAGCATCGAGACGACAGAACTCCCGCCGCGGCCGAAGAGGAAGGTAAGGTTAGCCCTGACTGGCGGGCCCCGACTCCCGGGACCCGCCAATCAGCTGTTTTGAAGGGGCCGCAGCACTCGTACGAGAGCTGCTCCCCTTCATTCCTGTCACTTCATTCCGGTCACACTGTGAATCCGTGTCGGTGATTCACAGTGTGGGCGAGTAGTGAAATGAAGGGGAAGCAGCTCTCGTACGAGTGCTGCGGCCCCTTCAAAACAGCTGATTTGCGGGTCCCGAGAGACACATCAGCTATTGATGGCCTATCCTGAGGATAGGCCATCAATGTTTAGGGACTGTACAACCCCTAACCCTACGATGTAGCAGGCTTAGGGGGCCCATGAGACAGGATCACAGATTCTAAGCCAATCACATGGTAGGCTTAGATACATGGCCCATGCGTGATCCTGTCTGCTGGGCCCTGTATCAAAGCCAATCACATGGTAGGCTTAGATACATGGCCCATGCGTGATCCTGTCTGCTGGGCCCTGTATCTAAGCCAATCACATGGTAGGCTTAGATACATGGCCCATGCGTGATCCTGTCTGCTGGGCCCTGTATCTAAGCCAATCACATGGTAGGCTTAGATACATGGCCCATGTGTGATCCTGTCTGATGGGCCCTGTATATAAGCCTACCACACTGTAGGTTTAGCTACAGGGCCCCAGCACACAGTAATCTTATACTGTATAAGATTACAGTCTGCTGGACCCTGTATCTAAGCCTACCTTGTGGTAGGCTTAGATACAAGGTCCCACAGACAGTATCATACATGGGCCCTGTATCTAAGCCTAACACATGTGTTACTAATCGTTTTTCTTGTGTGTTTTCTTACAGGTTCGGTCGTTGGACTACGTCGGATTCCAGGACTACTTCGATGACAGCTTTTTTTTTATTATCAATAAAATGGTTAATGAGGGTTGTGTGGGTTTTTTTTTATTTCAATAAAATATTTTTTCTATGTCTTTGTGTTTTTTTTTAAACTATATTACTACCGCCTTAGTAATGGCCGCCGGCTGATTGACAGCATCCATTGCTAAGGCGGGGCTTAGTGTTAGCCGATGCAGAGGCTAACACTTACCCCCTTTATTACCCCGGTACCCACCGCCACCAGGGGTGCTGGGAAGAGCTGGGTACGATCCAGTACTTGACCATCTGTAGTGATGGTCAGCCACTGGGGTGGCCGCAGGCTGGTATTATCAGGAGGGGAAAGGCCAAAAACAGTGGCCCTTCCCACCCTGGTAATGCGAGGCTGCTGCTGCTTTATTGTATCTGGCTGGTTATGAAAAATGGGGGGGACCCCATGTCATTTTAAAAAATAAAAAATAATTGGAAAGAACGATGTGGGTTCCCCCCCAATTTTCATAACCAGCCAGATACAACACAACAGCAGCAGGCAGCATTACAAGGGTGGGAAGGGCCACTGTTTTTGGCCTTCCCCAGCCTAATACTACCAGCCTGCAGCCACCCCGGTAGCTGCCCGTCACTACAGATGGTCGGGTACTGGTTCGTACCCGGCTCTTCCCAGTACTCATGGTGGCGGTGGGTACCGGGGTAATAATGGGGGTTAGTGTAGCCTCTGCACCGGCTAACATTAAGCCTCGCCTTAGTAATGGAGGTTGTCAAGCAGCCAGCGGCCATTACTAAGGCGGTGATAATAAAGTTTAAAAAGATACAAGCACATAGAAAAAATATTTTATTGAAATAAAAAAACACAACCCTCATTAACCATTTTATTGAGAATAAAAAAAACGCCGTCATTGAAGTCCTCGAATCCGAAGTCCAACAACCGAACCTGTAAAAAAACACAAACACACAAGAATAATCAGTAACACATAAATAAGCAAAATTATTATTCTTACCTATCCTGGGTCCAGCGCTGGAGACGCAATGTCAGCAAGCTGGGCCCTGTATCTAATCCAATCGTGTGTGATACTGTCTGCTGGGCCCTGTATCTAATCGTATCATGTGTGATACTGTCTGCTGGGCCCTATATCTAATCGTATCTTGTGTGATACTGTCTGCTGAGCTGTGTATCTAATCCAATCATGTGTGATACTGTCTGCTGGGCCCTGTATCTAATCGTATCTTGTGTGATACTGTCTGCTGGGCCCTATATCTAATCCGATCATGTGTGATACTGTCTGCTGAGCCACTGTATCTAATTCAATCATGTGTGATACTGCCTTCTGAGCCACTGTATCTAATCCTATCATGTGTGGTACTGTCTGCTGAGCCACTGTATCTAATCCTATCATGTGTGGTACTGTCTGCTGAGCCACTGTATCTAATCCTATCCATAGTTTATAGGGTCGTAGTGCTATAGATATGCTATGCTGTCTCATATACACACTTTTTTTTGGGCGGACACATATGTATTGGGGCTATTTCCCTGACATTTTAAGCCCTGAGGGTATGTTCACACGGCAGCGTCTGTTACGGCTGAAATTACGGTGCTGTTTTCAGGAGAAAACAGCACCGTAATTTCAGCCGTAATGGCATGTGCAGGCGTCTTTCGCTGCGCCCATTACGGACGCCCATTACGGCTCCATTTACGTCTGAAGAAGTGACAGGCACTTCTTTGACGCGGGCGTCTTTTTTACGCGCCGCCTTTCGACAGCGGCGCGTAAAAAAAAATGACCGTCGGCACAGAACATCGTAAGACCCATTCAAATGAATGGGCAGATGTTTGCCAACGCTTTTGAGCCGCATTTTCGGACGTAATTCAATGCTAAAACGCCCGAATTACGTCTGTAAATAGGGTGTGTGAACCCAGCCTTAGTGACGCCCCCGGCTGCTAGTGCTGCATTGTTGGGTCACTTAGGAGACCCAGCGATGCAGCTGAAAGCTGCGGACCGTCGGCCATGAGAAGTTTGCGGGGGGGGGGGGGGGGGCCCAGTAAGAATTTTTGCATCGGGGCCCATGAGCCTTTAGCTACGCCCCTGCAGCCGGGGGGCCTAATCCTTACACGAACAGGCACTGGTACACTGCAATACAAAAGTATTGCAGTTTATTATAAAAGTGATCAAAGGATCGCATGGTGAAGTCCCCTAGTGGGACTAGTAAAAAAAAAAAGTTTAATAAAGTTAATAAAAAAAAAAGAGAAAAACCCACTTTTTCCCATCACAGAATGCTTTATTATTAAAAAAAAAAGTAAAAAAGTTACACATATTTGGTATTGCCGCGTCCGTAACGACACCAACTATAAAGTTATTACATTATTTAACCCGCATGGTGAACGCCGTAAAAAATAAAATAAAAAACAATGCAACAATTGCTGTTTTCTGTGAATCTTGCCTTAAAAAAAATTTGATAAAAAGTGATCAAAAAGTCGCATCTACTCCAAAATGGTACCAATAAAAACTAACTATAAAAATAAAATAAAAATAACTCCCCTTTATACATATGGAATCCGATGGAGCATGCCACAATTGTTTTAACGGATTTGTATGGAATCTGACAGAGAAAAACCTCCAGATGTAATCGGAGACATATGGAGGTACAGTAGGGGGATCATGCACCTCTACGGCAGCCTTTTTATGGCTCCTTACAAAATTTAATATGGCTGTGTGCAAGAGGCCTAAAGGGGAGAGCAGACTGTACACCAAATACATTCCTAGCATCAATCTGCAGCAGATACTGTTTATGGTGTCCACAATCTATGTACTTACACGTGCTGCGGTTTTATGAACGTTTACTTTCTGTGTTCTGCTGCTGCAGTCATTTACTGCAGTAGCCAGATGCTGCATTGTACTGAATGGCATGTTCTGAAATCTGGTATGGTTGGAAACTGCATTATTTTCACAGCATGCAATATGCATTTAAACTGCAATATGCCCTAAAGATTGAGGTTTTGCAGCATGTTTCCCCATAGATCCGCAGTATTTACATGCAGCACCACAATGCAGTTTTCCACAGACATATTTCTAGGGACAACTTTCTAGCACTGCAGACGAAAAAAAAGTGACCCTGATTTCTGTAGAAACGCTAGCAAAAACTGGACATATTTATTATGTGTGGTAATGATAATGTTACTGCTAGGAGCTATAAACTATGAGATTCATAACAGCAGATGTGACCTTCAGATATTGGGAGAAGACATTTAGCATTCCTATAAGAAAAGCAGTTTGAAGGGGTCCTACAGGATAAGGGTATGTGCACACGATAACTGGCTTTTACGTCTGAAAAGACAGACTGTTTTAAGGAGAAAACAGCTGCCTCGTTTCACACGTAAATGCTCCTCCTCGCATTTTGCGAGGCTTCTCTGACAGCCGTAAATTTTGAGCTGTGCTTCATTGAGTTCAATGAAGAACGGCTCAAATTACGTCTGAAAGAAGTGTGCTGCACTTCTTTTGACGAGGCTGTATTTTTACGCGTCGTCGTTTGACAGCTGTCAAACGACGACGCGTAAATGACAGGTTGTCTGCACAGTACGTCGGCAAACCCATTCAGATGTTTGCCGACGTATTGTAGCCCTATTTTCAGACGTAAAACGAGGCATAATACGCCTCGTTTACGTCTGAAATTAGGTCGTGTGAACCCAGCCTTAGAAAAACATGGCTAAAAACAGTCCCACACTTGTCCACAAGTTGTGTGTGGTATTACAGCCTAGTCACATTTACTTTAGTGGAGCAGAGCTTCAATACCAGACACAACCCATGGTGCTGCTGTTTCTGGAAAAACGCAACCATAATTTTCTAATTCTGTACAACCCCTTTAATTTTACACATAGCATTTGCAGACATGCAGCAGCCAGAAGTTTGCAGAGTGAATAAAGAAATATTAAAGGGTTATTTGCATAACAGAAAGTTTACGGCATCGCTGGGACTTCGACTGCCAAAATCCCCCACCAATACGGAGGTTGAAGGGGCTTCAGAGCTGCATTCCCCTCACTGGAGATTTCCTGCACAACTTCGCTCTAGGCTACCTGCAGTATCTTTGTAGGAAGCTTTAGGCCCTGTTCACACAGAGATTTTGGCACGTTTTTTTGATGCGGAAACCACAAGAAAAACGTATGAAAACGCCTCCCATTGATTTCAATGGGAGGCAAAGGCGTTTTTTCCCGCAAGTGGAAAAAACGCTTACGGAAAAAAGAAGCAACATGCCCTTTTTTCAGGGCGTTTCTGTCTCTGACCTCCCATTGACATCAATCGGAGGCAGAGAAAGCCAGCAAAAACACAGCAAAGAGAGTGCAGGCAGGTCAAAATCTGCCTCCAAATTCCTGAAGGAATTTGGAGGCAGATTTTTCCGCCTGCAATAAACTCTGCAACCGTGTGAACAGAGCATTACAGTTCTAGCCCTGCAAACAGCCAAACTTTCCATCTGCAACATCATGAATTTTATAAAAATAAGTTTTAGAACCTGTTGCTCATTGCAGATGTTTACATACATTTTAAATGCACATTCCCTTGACTGGTAGAAGTCATCAGTCAGACACCCACATATCACACATTGGAAACCCCATGATTATGAGAATAGAGTACTCACTTAGCTGTTTCCTTATCTTCCATAAACTTGCATTGAGTTTCCGCACGTGCGCTGCCTTTCCCTTTCATTGTTCCTTGTTAAAGGGAATGTGTCGCTAGAATTTTATTTTTTTTTTTATCAGTTAAACTATTAGTATTTGAGTAATTACACATTGTTTTAATTTTTTCACAAGTCAGGAAATATTATAAATTAGATTCTAATTTATAACATTTCCATGTGCTGGTCACTAGAGGGAGCAGTTCCCAAAATTGCAGCATGGTCACTGTGGTAAAGTAACCTCATTGATTCATGCTGCAAATTTGGGGTGGACGCACTCTCCTCTAGTGTCCTCACACAATCCCCCCTCCCTTCTTCTAGTTAGTGCCAGGAGAAGGAGGGGGTTGAATCTTCAAACCTCCTACACTGTGTGCCGCCAATTTCTGAGCGACTGCACAGTGTAGGAGGATTAGATACAGGGCTCAGCAGACAGTATCACACGAACATACACGAACATAATACACACATCACATACACGAACATAAATTACCTGCTCCTACCGCCGCCTCCACTGGTCTACGCTCCTCGCGCCTTCGCTTCGTTGAACATATGGCCGGAAGCTGCGGCCGGAAGTCGTCATCTTACTGTCCGGCAGCTGCTTCCGGTCCACATGAAAATGGTGCTGGATTTCGCTCTACGAACAAGCTTAGTTTTGGTCTGTGTGGGAGTGGCGCATGTGTCGTTCCCACACAGACGGCGTACGCTGCAGTGAATGGAACGGCTCCCGTTCGCATTCTCTATGGGGTTGTATGTGCCGTTAATCGACACATGCAGAGATGAAAAAAAAATGGCAGTCCCCATAGAGAAGTAAAAGTAAGAACACAGTAAAAAGTTTAAAGTCACAACACTAATAAATACAATTTTTGTTTATATTTTATTAAAAGCAATATAATAATAATAATAATAATAATAATAATAATAATAAAAAAAATGAATGACACCTTCCCTTTAATGAAGTTTTTATAAACCACACAGGAAGAAAAACACAGGACAATTAATGTTTTTAGTGAAAAATCTCTTTTAATAATTTTGTATATAAAGCAGAGCAAGACACAAGTGGAACAAGAAAACATTGTAAAACATTTTACTCCGGTCAGAACAGAGGTTGTAAATGCAGTAACACATTGGGAGAAATATATTCTGCGTAGGCGGAAAAAGTACAGAATATAGTAGGAGGTGCACACTTGTGTTGTTGTCCACTTATGTTGTCCACTTAGTAATGATATTACAAGGTTTCTTAGTATAATTATTTATTGTAGTATTTTACATATAGTCAATATGGCCTCTCTCTGACTAAGGCTTCGTTCACATCTGTGCTAGGGCTTCGTTCCGATGTTCCGTCTGAGTTTTCCGTCGGAACGGAGCCCTAAAAGACACAAACGGAAACCATAGGTTTTCATCACCATTGATTTCAATGATGACGGATCCGGTACAAATAGTTTCCGTCTGTCTCCGTTGTGCAAGGGTTCTGTCGTTTTGACGGAATGAATAGCGCAGTCGACTACAGTATTAATTCTGTCAAAACGACGGAACCCTTACAAAACGGTAACAAACGGAAACTATTTGTAGCGGATCCGTCACCATTAAAATCAATGGTGATGCAAACGGAAACCTTTGTTTTCTGTTTGTTTCAGTCAGGGTTCCGTTCATGGGTTCCCCTGACTAAAAGCTCAGACAGAACCCATGAACGGAACCCTGATGCAGATGTGAACTAAGCCTAACTGTTATTTGGTTACAGTTGTAATTATGCGCCTTTCAAGCTCATAGTTGTAAACTACATTAACAATAATCAACACATCCTTCCCTTTTTTTTTTTTAAATAAAATAAAAAATATATACACACATACATACACTCCTCAACATTGATATTGCAACACCAAGAAGGGCAAACCATAACGTTATGCAAATCGAGGAAGTAGCAGGTGTCTCTAAGATCTACAAATTATCAAATTTTCAGGCACCGAGCTCCAATCTGTGGCATGTGGGAGGGGCATAAAAGCCAGACTGAAAGCAACGTTTTTTTTAGCGACATAAACCATCAGAATCGGATCAAGTGGTGTGGGATGATTGTGCGATGCCTCCTGTTCGTCAACGTGTCAGTTATCACCACTTGTCGCAAACTGAGAGGGACAGAATCCATCAACTGAGAGACCTTGCTTTATCACTCTGGCAGACGGCTACGTACCTAGGCCGAGATGTCAGCACTGTTTAACGTTGTGTGTCCCGGAGGTTGGGAGAACAACAACGAACGGAAATGACAGCAAGAGGTGCGAGGAGGCTAACCTCTGCACGGACGGATCTTCTGATTGGAAGAATGGCGCCTAGTGATCCATCCTGTACTGCAAGTGAAATTGGACGTCACATGGCCTAGGGCAGCAACCAATGTCAACACAAACCATCAGAAGGCGTTTGCACGACATTGGGCTACGACCCAGACGACCAGCTACAGGTGAACCATTGACCATGCACCACCGATCTCAAAGGCTAGCATGGTGCACAGCAAGACGGCAATGGAGGCTGGAATGGAGGTCTCTCCTCTTCAGAGATTAGTCCTGCTTTTGTCTCAGACGCAATTATAGCCAGAGATTGGTCTGGAGACCACGTGGGCAACGCTATGAAGAGGCCTTCACAAGGGAAAGTCACACTGGTCCTACTCCCAGGATTATGGTGTGTGGTGGAATAACGTACGGTAGCTGGACCCCTCTAGTCTTCATTTCAGGTACACTGACAGCTTGACGTTACATTGATTTGCTCGTGGAACCAGTGGTACGTCCATTTCTTCAAAGTGTCCCAGAAGCCGTTTTTCAACAGGAAAACGCCAGGCAGCATATTGCTCGTGCTACTGTGAGCAGCCTGCATGGCTTAAATGTGCTATCATAGCCTGCAGCGTCTCCGGACTTGTCTCCCATCGATCACATCTGAGGCATCATTGGTCGGCAAGGGGAGCTGCCAGCAGCCACTCTTGATGATTTGCGTGCCCAAGTGCATTCAGCGCGGCATAACATTCCTCAGACAACCATTAATAACCTCATTGATAGAATTCCAAGGTGTGTAAGTGCGCGTATTTCTGTGTGTGGCGCTCACTCTCGATAATGAATAAATCAAGATGTTTGGAATATTTTGTTTCCATTTTTTTATCATTTGCATATCATTAACATGCCTATAGATCCTTTGATTTCCACAATTCCAAAACGTTTCCTTCACGGGGCTACTGCACACGTGGCGTAAATACTGCAGATTTTCCCGCAACGTGTTTTGTTGCGGAAAATCTACAGCATAGTGCAGTAGCAGAGGAGTAGATGAGATTTCAAGAAATCTCATCCACAGACTGCGTATGTGATAAGCAGAGATTCCGCAAACAAATTGACCTGCTGTGCGTTTTTTTAAGCTACAGCATGTCAATTGTGGTTGGGGAATCGCCGATAATTTGTTGCGGGTTTTCCCTATTGAATACAATAGGGATCTAAAACCCACGACAAATGGTTAAGTGTCGTGACTGGGAATTGCAGCGATTACGCTGCATAAATCGCAACTTAGGAAAAAATAAATATTATACTTACCTCTGACGTCATCCAGGCCGGCCTCCTGGGATGACGTTTCATCCCATGAGACCACTGCAGCCAATCACATGGATGAAACGTCAACCCAGGAGGCCGGCCTGGATGACATCAGAGGGCCGGCCTCCCGGAATGACGTTTCATCCAATGTGACCGCCGCTGCAGCCAATCACAGGTTGCAGCAGTCTCCTGGGATGAGATGTCATCCCAGCAAGCCGGCTAATTCAGCAGTTTTCCGCAGCGGACACAATTTGGTGTGGTTTTTCGCCCGGAATTCCCTGCGGCCACTGGGGCGGAAAACGCTTTACGCCCCCCGTGAACTTACCCTTGGTGTTGCAATCTCAATGTTGAGGACTTTATCTTCAGACCAAAGACACCGTCAATATAGTCTAAAGCACCATCATTACCTGGTACCATAAACATGTATACACAATAAAAAAAATCGGATATTGTAGTAGTCTTTTCATCATAGAGTCACAATTCTTCCATCCACATGAGCCTAAAAACCAAAAAAAAGTTACAACTTTGAGGGTTAAATATGCAGGAGGATACTTGAGTTATATTAGTTCGTAGGTTTTATTCTTTTTTATGAACAAGATTCATGAACAGTGTTACAATTTAGGTGGGTATGGATTCATTTATGCTTAACAATATAGGGCGTAAATTATAGTGGAAATCTACGCCAGCTCCTAGCTGCCGTCAATTTCACTCTATGGGACGTAGCAAGGTAGAGGCCCATGCTGGGCCCTTCCTTGTTCCCCCCTTTCCCTCCCAATGGACAATTAAAATAAAAATTATACTCCTCCGCTCCTCTTCTCCCCTCCGTATCCCTTATCACTCCAGCCCTGCTCATACAACGTAAAGACACCGGACAGCGTCAGGACATTGTATGCGTTGCAGCACTGATGACGGTGAAGTGCTGCGTCGCATACAGGATTTCACCTAAATGTGTCGGAGGTTACTCCCATTTTTCTTTATATTTTCAAACAGGCATATGAAATGCAAGTCATTAAATTCCCCCATAATGTTTCTTGTTGATGACCTACACGGCATAATAATTGTAATGATGTTGTGTTATGTTGCTAAAACTGTTCAAATTTAATTCATATTCTAGCTGTAATGTTGTTTGCTTTGTTAAGATTTAAAAAACAAAAACAAAAAAAAAAACGTCTTTGGAACATTTTATATGACTTTAAAAAAAACATAAAAAAACAACAATACTAAATCGCAACTTATGCAGAGGAGGGGTCACCTATGTGACAGGTCCTTATATAGAACACCACCTACAGCAGGTGCAACAATGCAGATTGCCACCCTATCATCATCTTCTTCAGGGCATCACACTACATATCCCCCTCACAAAAAACTCCTCACTGCACGGTGCTTCGAGAGACTGTCCATCCTCTTCCTCACAGACTGCTCTCCATGTCCCCCTTCTCCCTCAAAAACAGCTCTCCATGCCACCTCTCTCACAGAAACTATTCCCATTGATTCCCCTCTCTCACACAGGCTGCTACCCCATGCGTCCTCCCCTTCTCACACATCAGGCATCCCCCTCTCACAGACTGTGACCCATGCGTCCCTCTTTTCACAAAGACTTCTCCCCATGGCCATCCTCTCTCACACACAGACTGCTCCCCATGATCCCCCCTTCTCTTACACACAGACTGCTTCCCATGATCCCCCCTTCTCTTACACACAGACTGCTCCCCATGGAACCCTTTTTCACACAGACTGCTCGCCATGGTCCCCCTCTAACACACACAGATTGGTCAACATGGCCACCCCTCTTACACACCAACTGCTCTGCATGATCTCCTTCTAACACAGACTACTCTACATACAACCCCCTTATTCACACGGACTGCTCCCTATGGTCCCCCTCTCTTACCCAGACTGCTCTGCATGCAACCCTCTTTTTCATACAGACTACTCCCCATGGTCCCCCCTTCTCACACAGACTGTTCCCCATGCCCCCTTCTCTCATATACAGTCTGCTCCCATGCCCCCCTCTCAGACTGTTCTGAATGCCCCCTCTCTCACACAGACTGCTCCCCATGCTCCCTTCCCTCTCACACACACACACACACACACACACACACACAGACTGCTCCCATGCCCCACTCTCACACACACAGACTGCTCCTCATGCATGCCCCCTCTCTCTCACACACAATCTGCTCCCCATGCCCCCTCTCTCTCACACACACACACACACACACACACACACACAGAATGCTCCCCATGTCCCCTTCTCTCAAACACACAGACTGCTTCTTGTCCCCTTCTCTCACACACACAGACTGCTCCCCATGTCCCCATCTTTCACACACAGACTGCTCCCCATGTCCGCTTCTCTCACACACACACAGACTGCTCCCATGCCCCCCTCTGTCACACACAAACTGCTCCCCATGTCCCCTTCTCTCACACACAGACGGCTCCTTGTCCCCTTCTCTCACACACACAGACTGCTCCCCATCTTTCACACACAGACTGCTCCCCATGTCCGTTTCTCTCTCTCACACACACACACACACACACACACACACACACAGACTGCTCCCATGCCCCCTCTCACACACAAACTGCTCCCCATGTCCCCTTCTCTCACACACAGACTGCTCCTTGTCCCCTTCTCTCACACACAAAGACTGCTCCCCATGTCCCCATTTTTCACGCACAGACTGCTACCCTTGTCCGCTTCTCTCACACACACAGACTTCTCCCATGCCCCCTCTCTCACACACAGACTGCTTCCCATGTCCCCTTCTCTCACACACACAGATTGCTCCTTGTCCCCTTCTTTCACACACAGACTGCTCCCCATGTCCCCATCTTTCACACACACAGACTGCTCCCCATGTCCGCTTCTCTCACACACACAGACTGCTCCCATGCCCCCTCTCTCACACACAGACTGCTCCCCATTTCCTTTTCTCAAACACACAGACTGCTCCTATGACCCCCTCTCTCACACACTGCTCGCATGCCCCCATCTCTCTCACACACATATTGCTCCCATGCACCCTTCTCTCACACACACAGACTGCTCCCCATGCCCCCTCTCTCTCACACACAGACTGCTCCCCATACCCCCTCTCTCACACACAGACTGCTCCCCATGCCCCTCTTTCACACACACAGACTGCTCCCCATGTCCCCTTTTCTCACACAGACTGCTCCTTGTCCCCTTCTCTCACACACACACAGACTGCTCCCCATCTTTCACACACAGACTGCTCCCCATGTCCGTTTCTCTCTCTCACACACACACACACACACACACACACACACACACACACACACACACACACACACACACACACACACAGACTGCTCCCATGCCCCCTCTCACACACAAACTGCTCCCCATGTCCCCTTCTCTCACACACAGACTGCTCCTTGTCCCCTTCTCTCACACACAAAGACTGCTCCCCATGTCCCCATTTTTCACGCACAGACTGCTACCCTTGTCCGCTTCTCTCACACACACAGACTTCTCCCATGCCCCCTCTCTCACACACAGACTGCTTCCCATGTCCCCTTTTCTCACACACACAGATTGCTCCTTGTCCCCTTCTTTCACACACAGACTGCTCCCCATGTCCCCATCTTTCACACACACAGACTGCTCCCCATGTCCGCTTCTCTCACACACACAGACTGCTCCCATGCCCCCTCTCTCACACACAGACTGCTCCCCATTTCCTTTTCTCAAACACACAGACTGCTCCTATGACCCCCTCTCTCACACACACTGCTCGCATGCCCCCATCTCTCTCACACACATATTGCTCCCATGCACCCTTCTCTCACACACACAGACTGCTCCCCATGCCCCCTCTCTCTCACACACAGACTGCTCCCCATACCCCCTCTCTCACACACAGACTGCTCCCCATGCCCCTCTTTCACACACACAGACTGCTCCCCATGTCCCCTTTTCTCACACAGACTGCTCCCCATGTCCCCTTCTCTCTCTCTCTCTCTCTCTCTCTCTCTCTCACACAAGCACTGCTCATGTGCCCTCTGTCACACACACTGACTGTTCCCCATGCCCCCTCTCTCTCACACACAAACTGCTCCCCATACTCTCTCACACACACAGACTGCTCCCCATGCCCCTCTCTCTCACACAAAGACTGCTCCCCATGCCACCCTGTCACACAAAGACTGCTCCCCATGCCCCCTCTCTCTCACACACAGACTGCTCCCCATGCCCCCTCTAACACACACAAACTGCTCCCCATGTCCCCTTCTCTCACACACAGACTGCTCCTTGTCCCCTTCTCTCACACACACAGACTGCTCCCCATGTCCCCATCTTTCACACACAGACTGCTCCCCATGTCCGTTTCTCTCTCTCACACACACACACACACACACACACACTTCTCCCTTGCCCCCTCTCACACACAAACTGCTCCCCATGTCCCCTTCTCTCACACAGACTGCTCCTTGTCCCATTCTCTCACACACAAAGACTGCTCCCATGTCCCCATTTTTCACACACAGACTGCTACCCTTGTCCGCTTCTCTCACACACAGACTTCTCCCATGCCCCCCTCTCTCACACACAGACTGCTCACATGACCCCCCTCTCTCACACACAGACTGCTTCCCATGTCCCCTTCTCTCACACACACAGATTGCTCCTTGTCCCCTTCTTTCACACACAGACTGCTCCCCATGTCCCCATCTTTCACACACACAGACTGCTCCCCATGTCCGCTTCTCTCACACACACAGACTGCTCCCATGCCCCCCTCTCTCACACACAGACTGCTCCCCATTTCCTTTTCTCAAACACACAGACTGCTCCTATGCCCCCCTCTCTCACACACACTGCTCCCATGCCCCCATCTCTCTCACACACATATTGCTCCCATGCACCATTCTCTCACACACACAGACTGCTCCCCATGCCCCCTCTCTCTCACACACAGACTGCTCCCCATACCCCCTCTCTCACACACAGACTGCTCCCCATGCCCCTCTTTCACACACACACAGACTGCTCCCCATGTCCCCTTTTCTCACACAGACTGCTCCCCATGTCCCCTTCTCTCTCTCTCTCTCACACAAGCACTGCTCATGTGCCCTCTGTCACACACACTGACTGTTCCCCATGCCCCCTCTCTCTCACACACAAACTGCTCCCCATACCCTCTCACACACACAGACTGCTCCCCATGCCCCTCTCTCTCACACAAAGACTGCTCCCCATGCCACCCTGTCACACAAAGACTGCTCCGCATGCCCCCTCTCTCTCACACACAGACTGCTCCCCATGCCCCCTCTAACACACACAGACTGCTCCCCATGCCCCCCTCTCACACACAGACTGCTCCCCATGCCCTCTCACACACAGACTGCTCGCCATGCCCACTCTCTCTCACACACAGACTGCTCCCCATGCTCCCTCTCTCACACAGGCTGCTCCCATGCCCTCTCTCACACACAGACTGCTCCCCGTGCCCCCTCTCTCACACACAGACTGCTCTCCATGCCCCTTTCACACACAGACTGATCTCCATGCCCCCTCACTCTCATACACATAGACTGCTCCCCATACCCCCCTCTCTCACACATAGACTGCTCACCGTGTCCTTTTCTCTCTCTCACACACAGACTGCTCCCTGTCCTCTTCTCTCTTTCACACACAGACTGCTCCCCATGCCCCTCTCTCACACACAGACTGCTCCCCATGTCCCCTTCTCTCACGCACACTGCTCCCCATGTCCCCTTCTCTCATACACAGACTGCTCCCCATGCCCCCTCTCTCTCACATACAGATTGATCCCATGTCCCAGTCTCTCTCACAGACTGCTCCCCATGTCCCCTCACACACAGACTGCTCCCCATGCCCTCTCTCTCACACACAGACTGCTCCCCATGCCCCCTCTCTCACACAGACTGCTCCCCATGCACCCTCTCTCACACAGACTGATGCCATGCCCACCTCTCACACAGACTGCTCCTATGCCCTCTCTCTCTCTCACACAGACTGCTCCCATGCCCTCCCTCTCTCACAGACTGCTCCTCATACCCTCTCACACACACAGACTGCTCCCCATGCCCCTTTCACACACACACACACACACAGACTGATCCCCATGCCCCCTCTCTCTCTCATACACACAGACTGCTCCCCATGTCCTCTTCTCTCACACACACAGACTGCTCCCCATGTCCTCTTCTCTCTCACACGCAGACTGCTCCCCATGCCCCCCTCTCTCACAGACAGACTGCTCCCCATGTCCTCTTCTCTCACACACAGACTGCTCCCAATGCCCCCTCTCTCTCACACAGACTGCTCCCCATGTCCCCTCTCTCACAAACAGACTGCTCCTATGCCCCCTCTCTCACACACAGACTGCTCCCCATGCTCCCTCTCTCACACAGACTGCTCCTATGCCCCCGTCTCTCTGACACAGACTGCTCCTCATGCCCCCCTCTCGCTCACACACAGACTGCTCCCCATGCCCCCTCTCTCTCATACACACACAGACTGGTCCCCATGCCCCCTCTCATACAGACTGCTCCCCATGCCCCCTCTCTCACACACAGACTGCTCCCCATGCACCTTTCACACACACAGACTGATCCCGATGCCCCCTCTCTCTCATACACACAGACTGCTCCCCATGTCCCCTTCTCTCACACACACAGACTGCTCCCCATGCCCCCTCTCTCACACACAGATTGCTCCTCATGCCCCCCTCTCGCTCACACACAGACTGCTCCCCATGCCCCCCTCTCTCACAGACAGACTGCTCCCCATGTCCTCTTCTCTCACACACAGACTGCTCCCAATGCCCCCTCTCTCTCACACAGACTGCTCCCCATGTCCCCTCTCTCACAAACAGACTGCTCCTATGCCCCCTCTCTCACACACAGACTGCTCCCCATGCTCCCTCTCTCACACAGACTGCTCCTATGCCCCCGTCTCTCTGACACAGACTGCTCCTCATGCCCCCCTCTCGCTCACACACAGACTGCTCCCCATGCCCCCTCTCTCTCATACACACACAGACTGGTCCCCATGCCCCCTCTCATACAGACTGCTCCCCATGCCCCCTCTCTCACACACAGACTGCTCCCCATGCACCTTTCACACACACAGACTGATCCCGATGCCCCCTCTCTCTCATACACACAGACTGCTCCCCATGTCCCCTTCTCTCACACACACAGACTGCTCCCCATGCCCCCTCTCTCACACACAGATTGCTCCTCATGCCCCCCTCTCGCTCACACACAGACTGCTCCCCATGCCCCCCTCTCTCTCTCACACACACACACACTCACAGACTGCTCCCCATGCACCCCTCTCTCACAAACAGACTGCTCCCCATGCACCCTCTCTCACACACAGACTGCTGCTATGCCCCCTCTCTCACACACAGACTGCTCCTATGCCCCCTCTCTCTCACACAGACTGCTCCCCATGCCCCCTCTCTCACACACAGACTGCTCCTATGCCCCCTCCCTCTCACACAGACTGCTCCCCATGCCCTCTCTCCCACACACAGACTGCTGCTATGCCCCCTCTCTCACACACAGACTGCTCCTATGCCCCCCTCTCTCTCACACAGACTGCTCCCCATGCCCCCTCTCTCACACACAGACAGCTCCTATGCCCCCTCCCTCTCACACAGACTGCTCCCCATGCCCTCTCTCCCACACACAGACTGCTCCTATGCCCCCCTCTCTCTCACACACACACAGACTGCTCCCCATGCCCCCCTCTCACACAGACTGCTTCCCATACCCCTCTCTCACACATTCTGCTCCCATGCCCCTCTCTCTCACACACAGACTGCTCCCCATGCCTCTTTCACACACACAGACTGATCTCCATGCCCCCCTCTCTCATACACAAAGACTGCTCCCCATGTCCTCTTCTCTCTCACACACAGACTGCTCCCCATGTCCTCTTCTCTCTCTCACACACACAGACTGCTCCCCATGCCCCCTCTCTCTCTCACACAGACTGCTCCTCATGGCCCCCTCTCTCTCACACACAGACTGCTCCTCATGCCCCCCTCTATCTCACACACAGACTGCTCCTCATGCCCCCCTCTCTCTCACAAACAGACTGCTCCCCATGCTCCCTCTCTCACACAGGCTGCTCCCATGCCCTCTCTCACACACAGACTGCTCCCCGTGCCCCCTCTCTCACACACAGACTGCTCTCCATGCCCCTTTCACACACAGACTGATCCCCATGCCCCCTCACTCTCATACACATAGACTGCTCCCCATACCCCCCTCTCTCACACATAGACTGCTCACCGTGTCCTTTTCTCTCTCTCACACACAGACTGCTCCCTGTCCTCTTCTCTCTTTCACACACAGACTGCTCCCCATGCCCCTCTCTCACGCAGACTGCTCCCCATGTCCCCTTCTCTCACGCACACTGCTCCCCATGTCCCCTTCTCTCATACACAGACTGCTCCCCATGCCCCCTCTCTCTCACATACAGATTGATCCCATGTCCCAGTCTCTCTCACAGACTGCTCCCCATGTCCCCTCACACACAGACTGCTCCCCATGCCCTCTCTCTCACACACAGACTGCTCCCCATGCCCCCTCTCTCACACAGACTGCTCCCCATGCACCCTCTCTCACACAGACTGATGCCATGCCCCCCTCTCACACAGACTGCTCCTATGCCCTCTCTCTCTCTCACACAGACTGCTCCCATGCCCTCCCTCTCTCACAGACTGCTCCTCATACCCTCTCACACACACAGACTGCTCCCCATGCCCCTTTCACACACACACACACACACACACACACAGACTGATCCCCATGCCCCCTCTCTCTCTCATACACACAGACTGCTCCCCATGTCCTCTTCTCTCACACACACAGACTGCTCCCCATGTCCTCTTCTCTCTCACACGCAGACTGCTCCCCATGCCCCCCTCTCTCACAGACAGACTGCTCCCCATGTCCTCTTCTCTCACACACAGACTGCTCCCAATGCCCCCTCTCTCTCACACAGACTGCTCCCCATGTCCCCTCTCTCACAAACAGACTGCTCCTATGCCCCCTCTCTCACACACAGACTGCTCCCCATGCTCCCTCTCTCACACAGACTGCTCCTATGCCCCCGTCTCTCTGACACAGACTGCTCCTCATGCCCCCTCTCGCTCACACACAGACTGCTCCCCATGCCCCCTCTCTCATACACACACAGACTGTTCCCCATGCCCCCTCTCATACAGACTGCTCCCCATGCCCCCTCTCTCACACACAGACTGTTCCCCATGTCCCCTCTCACACAGACTGCTCCCCATACCCTCTCTCACACACACAGACTGCTCCCCATGCCCCTTTCACACACACAGACTGATCCCGATGCCCCCTCTCTCTCATACACACAGACTGCTCCCCATGCCCCCCTCTCACACACAAACTGCTCCCCATGTCCCCTTCTCTCACACACACAGACTGCTCCCCATGCCCCCTCTCTCACACACAGATTGCTCCTCATGCCCCCCTCTCGCTCACACACAGACTGCTCCCCATGCCCCCCTCTCTCTCTCACACACACACACACACACACACACACACTCACAGACTGCTCCCCATGCCCCCCTCTCTCACAAACAGACTGCTCCCCATGCACCCTCTCTCACACACAGACTGCTGCTATGCTCCCTCTCTCACACACAGACTGCTCCTATGCCCCCCTCTCTCTCACACACAGACTGCTCCCCATGCCCCCCTCTCTCTCATACACAGATTGCTCCCCATACCCCCTCTCTCACACACACAGACTGCTCCCCATGCCCCCCTCTCTCTCACACACAGACTGCTCCCCATGCCCCCCTCTCTCTCACACAGACTGCTCCCCATGCCCCCCTCTCTCTCACACAGACTGCTCCCCATGTCCCCCTCTCTCTCTCACACACAGACTGCTCCTCATGGCCCCCTCTCTCTCACACACAGACTGCTCCTCATGCCCCCCTCTCTCTCTCACACAGACTGCTCCCCATGTCCCCCTCTCTCTCTCACACACAGACTGCTCCTCATGCCCCCCTCTCTCTCTCACACAGACTGCTCCCCATGTCCCCCTCTCTCTCACACACAGACTGCTCCCCATGTCCCCCTCTCTCTCTCACACAGACTGCTACCCATGCCCCCCTCTCTCTCTCACACAGACTGCTCCTCATGGCCTCCTCTCTCTCACACACAGACTGCTCCTCATGCCCCACTCTCTCTCACACACAGACTGCTCCTCATGCCCCCCTCTCTCTCTCTCACACACACAGGCTGCTCCTCATGGCCCCCTCTCTCTCTCACACAGACTGCTCCTCATGGCCCCCTCTCTCTCACACACAGACTGCTCCCGATGCCCCCTCTCTCTCACACTAAGACTGCTCCTCATGCCCCCCTCTCTCACACAGACTGCTCCCCATGTCCCCCTCTCTCTCACACACAGACTGCTCCCCATGCCCCCCTCTTTCTCACACACAGACTGCTCCTCATGCCCCCCTCTCTCTCTCTCACACACACAGACTGCTCCTCATGGCCCCCTCTCTCTCTCACACAGACTGCTCCTCATGGCCCCCTCTCTCTCACACACAGACTGCTCCCGATGCCCCCCTCTCTCTCACACACAGACTGCTCCTCATGCCCCCCCTCTCTCACACACAGACTGCTCCTCATGCCCCCCTCTCTCTCACACAGACTGCTCCCCATGCCCCCCTCTCTCTCACACAGACTGCTCCCCATGTCCCCCTCTCTCTCTCACACACAGACTGCTCCTCATGCCCCCCTCTCTCTCTCACACAGACTGCTCCTCATGGCCCCCTCTCTCTCACACACAGACTGCTCCTCATGCCCCCCTCTCTCTCTCACACAGACTGCTCCCCATGTCCCCCTCTCTCTCTCACACACAGACTGCTCCTCATGCCCCCCTCTCTCTCACACAGACTGCTCCCCATGTCCCCCTCTCTCTCACACACAGACTGCTCCCCATATCCTCTTCTCTCTCACACACAGACTGCTCCCCATGCCCCCTCTCTCTCACACACAGACTGCTCCCCATGCCCCCCTCTCTCTCACACACAGACTGCTCCCCATGTCCCCCTCTCTCTCTCACACAGACTGCTACCCATGCCCCCCTCTCTCTCTCCCACAGACTGCTCCTCATGGCCTCCTCTCTCTCACACACAGACTGCTCCTCATGCCCCCCTCTCTCTCTCACACAGACTGCTCCCCATGTCCCCCTCTCTCTCACAAACAGACTGCTCCTCATGCCCCCCTCTCTCTCACACACACACACACACAGACTGCTCCTCATGGCCCCCTCTCTCTCTCACACAGACTGCTCCTCATGCCCCCCTCTCTCTCACACACAGACTGCTCCCCATGCCCCCCTCTCTCTCATACACAGATTGCTCCCCATACCCCCTCTCTCACACACACAGACTGCTCCCCATGCCCCCCTCTCTCTCACACACAGACTGCTCCCCATGCCCCCCTCTCTCTCACACAGACTGCTCCCCATGCCCCCCTCTCTCTCACACAGACTGCTCCCCATGTCCCCCTCTCTCTCTCACACACAGACTGCTCCTCATGGCCCCCTCTCTCTCACACACAGACTGCTCCTCATGCCCCCCTCTCTCTCTCACACAGACTGCTCCCCATGTCCCCCTCTCTCTCTCACACACAGACTGCTCCTCATGCCCCCCTCTCTCTCTCACACAGACTGCTCCCCATGTCCCCCTCTCTCTCACACACAGACTGCTCCCCATGTCCCCCTCTCTCTCTCACACAGACTGCTACCCATGCCCCCCTCTCTCTCTCACACAGACTGCTCCTCATGGCCTCCTCTCTCTCACACACAGACTGCTCCTCATGCCCCACTCTCTCTCACACACAGACTGCTCCTCATGCCCCCCTCTCTCTCTCACAGACTGCTCCTCATGGCCCCCTCTCTCTCACACACAGACTGCTCCCGATGCCCCCTCTCTCTCACACTAAGACTGCTCCTCATGCCCCCCTCTCTCACACAGACTGCTCCCCATGTCCCCCTCTCTCTCACACACAGACTGCTCCCCATGCCCCCCTCTTTCTCACACACAGACTGCTCCTCATGCCCCCCTCTCTCTCTCTCACACACACAGACTGCTCCTCATGGCCCCCTCTCTCTCTCACACAGACTGCTCCTCATGGCCCCCTCTCTCTCACACACAGACTGCTCCCGATGCCCCCCTCTCTCTCACACACAGACTGCTCCTCATGCCCCCCCTCTCTCACACACAGACTGCTCCTCATGCCCCCCTCTCTCTCACACAGACTGCTCCCCATGCCCCCCTCTCTCTCACACAGACTGCTCCCCATGTCCCCCTCTCTCTCTCACACACAGACTGCTCCTCATGCCCCCCTCTCTCTCTCACACAGACTGCTCCTCATGGCCCCCTCTCTCTCACACACAGACTGCTCCTCATGCCCCCCTCTCTCTCTCACACAGACTGCTCCCCATGTCCCCCTCTCTCTCTCACACACAGACTGCTCCTCATGCCCCCCTCTCTCTCTCACACAGACTGCTCCCCATGTCCCCCTCTCTCTCACACACAGACTGCTCCCCATATCCTCTTCTCTCTCACACACAGACTGCTCCCCATGCCCCCTCTCTCTCACACACAGACTGCTCCCCATGCCCCCCTCTCTCTCACACACAGACTGCTCCCCATGTCCCCCTCTCTCTCTCACACAGACTGCTACCCATGCCCCCCTCTCTCTCTCCCACAGACTGCTCCTCATGGCCTCCTCTCTCTCACACACAGACTGCTCCTCATGCCCCCCTCTCTCTCTCACACAGACTGCTCCCCATGTCCCCCTCTCTCTCACACACAGACTGCTCCTCATGCCCCCCTCTCTCTCTCACACACACACAGACTGCTCCTCATGGCCCCCTCTCTCTCTCACACAGACTGCTCCTCATGGCCCCCTCTCTCTCACACACAGACTGCTCCCGATGCCCCCTCTCTCTCACACACAGACTGCTCCTCATGCCCCCCCCTCTCTCACACACAGACTGCTCCCCATGTCCCCCTCTCTCTCACACACAGACTGCTCCCCATGCCCCCCTCTTTCTCACACACAGACTGCTCCTCATGCCCCCCTCTCTCTCTCTCTCACACACACACAGACTGCTCCTCATGGCCCCCTCTCTCTCTCACACAGACTGCTCCTCATGGCCCCCTCTCTCTCACACACAGACTGCTCCCGATGCCCCCCTCTCTCTCACACACAGACTGCTCCTCATGCCCCCCCTCTCTCACACACAGACTGCTCCCCATGTCCCCCTCTATCTCACACAAAGACTGCTCCTCATGCCCCCCTCTCTCTCTCACACAGACTGCTCCCCATGTCCCCCTCTCTCTCACACACAGACTGCTCCCCATATCCTCTTCTCTCTCACACACAGACTGCTCCCCATGCCCCCTCTCTCTCACACACAGACTGCTCCCCATGCCCCCCTCTCTCTCACACACAGACTGCTCCCCATGTCCCCCTCTCTCTCACACAGACTGCTACCCATGCCCCCCTCTCTCTCTCACACAGACTGCTCCTCATGGCCTCCTGTCTCTCACACACAGACTGCTCCTCATGCCCCCCTCTCTCTCTCACAGACTGCTCCCCATGTCCCCCTCTCTCTCACACACAGACTGCTCCTCATGCCCCCCTCTCTCTCTCTCACACACACAGACTGCTCCTCATGGCCCCCTCTCTCCCTCACACAGACTGCTCCTCATGGCCCCCTCTCTCTCACACACAGACTGCTCCCGATGCCCCCTCTCTCTCACACACAGACTGCTCCTCATGCCACCCCTCTCTCACACACAGACTGTTCCCCATGTCCCCCTCTCTCTCACACACAGACTGCTCCCCATGCCCCCCTCTTTCTCTCACACAGACTGCTCCTCATGCCCCCTCTCTCACACAGACTGCTCCCCATGTCCCCCTCTCTCTCACACACAGACTGCTCCCCATGCCCCCCTCTTTCTCACACACAGACTGCTCCTCATGCCCCCCTCTCTCTCTCTCTCACACACACACAGACTGCTCCTCATGGCCCCCTCTCTCTCTCACACAGACTGCTCCTCATGGCCCCCTCTCTCTCACACACAGACTGCTCCCGATGCCCCCCTCTCTCTCACACACAGACTGCTCCTCATGCCCCCCCTCTGTCACACACAGACTGCTCCCCATGTCCCCCTCTCTCTCACACACAGACTGCTCCTCATGCCCCCCTCTCTCTCTCACACAGACTGCTCCCCATGTCCCCCTCTCTCTCACACACAGACTGCTCCCCATATCCTCTTCTCTCTCACACACAGACTGCTCCCCATGCCCCCTCTCTCTCACACACAGACTGCTCCCCATGCCCCCCTCTCTCTCACACACAGACTGCTCCCCATGTCCCCCTCTCTCTCACACAGACTGCTACCCATGCCCCCCTCTCTCTCTCACACAGACTGCTCCTCATGGCCTCCTGTCTCTCACACACAGACTGCTCCTCATGCCCCCCTCTCTCTCTCACACAGACTGCTCCTCATGCCCCCCTCTCTCTCTCACACACACAGACTGCTCCTCATGGCCCCCTCTCTCCCTCACACAGACTGCTCCTCATGGCCCCCTCTCTCTCACACACAGACTGCTCCCGATGCCCCCTCTCTCTCACACACAGACTGCTCCTCATGCCCCCCCTCTCTCACACACAGACTGTTCCCCATGTCCCCCTCTCTCTCACACACAGACTGCTCCCCATGCCCCCCTCTTTCTCTCACACAGACTGCTCCTCATGCCCCCTCTCTCACACAGACTGCTCCCCATGTCCCCCTCTCTCTCACACACAGACTGCTCCCGATGCCCCCTCTCTCTCACACACAGACTGCTCCTCATGCCCCCCCTCTCTCACACACAGACTGTTCCCCATGTCCCCCTCTTTCTCTCACACAGACTGCTCCTCATGCCCCCTCTCTCACAGACTGCTCCCCATGTCCCCCTCTCTCACACAATGACTGCTCCCCATGCCCCCCTTTCTCTCACACAGACTGCTCCTCATGTCCCCCTCTCTCACACACAGACTGCTCCTCATGCCCCTCTCTCACACACAGACTGCTCCCGATGTCCTCTTCTCTCTCACACACAGACTGCTCCCCATGCCCCCTCTCTCTCACACACAGACTGCTCCTCATGCCCCCCTCTCTCACACACACAGACTGCTCCTCATGGCCCCCTCTCTCACACACAGACTGCTCCCGATGTCCTCTTCTCTCTCACACACAGACTGCTCCCCATGCCCCCCTCCCTCTCACACACAGACTGCTCCTCATGCCCCCTCTCTCTCACACACATACTGCTCCACATGCCCCCCTCTCTCACACAGGCGCCTCCCCATGTCCCCCTCTCTCTCACACACAGACTGCTCCCCATGCCCCCCTCTCTCACACACAGACTGCTCCTCATGCCCCCTCTCTCTCTCACAGACTGCTCCCCATCCCCTCTCTCTCACACACAGACTGCTCCTCATGTCCCCTCTCTCTCTCACACAGACTGCTCCCCACTCTCTCACACACAGACTGCTCCTCATGCCCCCCTCTCTCTCTCTCACACAGACTGCTCCCCATGCCCCTCTCTCTCACACAGACTGCTCCCCATGCCCCCCTCTCTCTCTCACACAGACTGCTCCTCATGGCCCCCTCTCTCTCACACACAGACTGCTCCTCATGCCCCCCTCTGTCTCTCACACACACACAGACTGCTCCTCATGGCCCCCTCTCTCTCTCTCACACACAGACTGCTCCTCATGGCCCCCTCTCTCTCACACACAGACTGCTCCCGATGCCCCCCTCTCTCTCACACACAGACTGCTCCTCATGCCCCCCCTCTCTCACACACAGACTGCTCCCCATGTCCCCCTCTCTCTCACACACAGACTGCTCCCCATGCCCCCCTCTTTCTCTCACACAGACTGCTCCTCATGCCCCTCTCTCTCACACAGACTGCTCCCCATGTCCCCCTCTCTCTCGCACACAGACTGCTCCCCATGCCCTCCTCTTTCTCTCACACAGACTGCTCCTCATGGCCCCCTCTCTCTCACACACACAGACTGCTCCTCATGCCCCCCTCTCTCTCTCTCACATAGACTGCTCCCCATGCCCCCCTCTCTCTCACACCCAGACTGCTCCTCATGCCCCCCTCTCTCTCACACAGACTGCTCCCCATGCCCCCCTCTCTCTCTCACACAGACTGCCCCTCATGCCCCCCTCTCTCTCACACACAGACTGCTCCTCATGCCCCCCTCTCTCTCACACAGAGACTGCTGGCCTCTGGTTTGCAGTCCATTCATTACCTTCCACCACAGTGTTACATTGGGGTAGTAGCCTTTTCCTGTATCTTATTTTCCCTACATAGAGCTGAATTAGGAGTAAGCCCCGCCCCTTTCCGCCCGGTCATGTGACCTCCCTTTTACCATGGGAAGAGGGCTACATAGGGGGAATGAGTGGGGAGCAGAAGGAAGCTTTATTACACAGGTTGTAGTATGATGGGGGATGGAAGGAAGAAAGCTACAGAGAAGGGCTGAGAGTGACAGTTCCCAATAGGGGAAACAGCAGAAGAAGAACTGTCCTGCGCTTCTACATCCCTGCAGCTGAGCAAGGCTGGGGGTCTGCAGCACAGTATATTGTACCCTCCGCGACAGCCTCAGTCACAGCTATATTCTCCAGGGTCACTGACTCTGCTCACCCCACCCTCTGGGAGACATTGCCCTGCTTCCACCTGAAGACTATGCGCCGATCCAGCAGGGGAACCCTAAACCGCAACCTCTTCACACTTGTCACCAACCAAGATCCATAGCCGCATACACAGAGCCATCATCTGAGCAGCCACCTAGTAAAGGAAACAGACGTGTCACCCACCGGGAGACACCAACAGACCTTCCTCCAGCCCTGGGGGAACATCAAGTCCCCCCACACTGCGCCCCCACCATGGGAACATCACACCAGGGAGGTCAAAAAATCATCTAACAGAAGACCGTGAGTATATCCATGGTTACTGCTGTAGTGTCTGTGTGTGTGTGTGTGTGTGTGTGTGTGTGTGTGTGTGTGTGTGTGTGTGTGTGTGTGTGTGTGTGTGTGTGTGTGTGTGTGTGTATATATATATATATATATATATATATATATGTATATAGATATACATGTATATAGATATATATGTGTATAGATAGATATAAATATGTATATAGATAGATAGATATATGTAGATGGATAGATATAGACATATATGTGTATGTATATATATATATATATATATATATATATATATGACAGATGGCTTTCCGGGGTCACTTTCTGCATGCATGGCCTTACTGAAATTCTAATAAAGTCATTCCATGTCCGTGTAGGTAGAAGATGTATTGGTTGCACATCAGTTTATGGTGTTCCCCTCACAGTTCTCTGCATAGAGACAACGATCCTGCAATACACCAGCTTATTGATATGGAATGACCATAGTATTGTGTGTATGTAAAGAGGCTTTGCCAGCATCTATGTATTTAGTATGCCAAGATAGTACAGAGCATACAGTGTGACAATGCTAGCGATAACAAATACACTACATCCTTTTCAGAATCTGTTGTTTTTCTTGCAGATGTCCACCTCTGTCAGTAAATGCTTATGGACATGTGGCCTCAAGAGCTGACAACTGACCATCAAGACTAAGGACTTGTTTACAGAAAACCTTTCACAAGGAGGATATTAGACTTTGGAGGCAAAGCTACAATGTGCATCTTCAGGAGCCTTATAATTGGTGTTAATGTGCGATTCCTTGTAGCATCTACTTATAGGAAAGAGATGGGAAATGCTGCTATAAACAATCTCATGTTATTGGTTTAATATAATATTTTTCATTTGTGTCCAACATGAAAACCAGACGTGAACATATCATGAAATCATTAAATCATTGCTCCTCAGTGCAAAGTTCTGCTGCCCACAGGCAATCCACTTGTTTCACCAGTCATATTCCTGCCTGATACTGGGTGATAGATTCTAGTGCCTGTGTTTTTCTTCTTCTTTTTGCCATGTCACGTCCAGGTATCCTTCAATCAGTTAGTGGTCAAAATTTTGGAGGTCAAGGAGCTCCTCCAAGAGTTGTGGTCTGGGAATGGTTGAATGAGCATGGACGCTGGAGACCATATACTGCAACTGTGTGTCATCATATTGAGAATGCTTTACGAGAAGATGGAAGGGGGCGAGTGGCATTAGGACAGGTGGACACACAGCTAGCGCCATATATCATTGATTTCCAGACTATGCATCAATACCGCCAGGACACAGGTAACGCTTGAGATATCATTTAATACGTTTTTATTGCTCCGTGTACGTCAAATATTCTTGTGTTTTGTTTTATTTTTGAAATTATGGAAATTTTAATATGTATGAAAAAAAGTGTGAATATTATGTACAATTCAGAAACAAACCACCCATGTTAAGAGCCCAGCCAGAAGGGTAGAATCATCCAAAATTTAGAAACAGTGCTTCTTCTCCCTCCCCCAGTCTGCCAACATTCCAGTTGTCAACAATATGCCTGATGACCCACAAAAAATAAAACAAAAACAAAGAAAATAGGCATTTCTGTAATACATGTATATTAGAAAATGTCTTTTGTATTTAAGAGCTATCCAAAATGCCTCCATAGATTGCAGCTAGCGACAGGATCGGACTGACCATTTGGGGCATCACTACAGTATGGTAAAAGCTCATGGGCAAAGGAGACCCACAGCCCCTTGATCAATTAGACCACTCCTTATATTTTAAGTGCAGTCTCTGTAAAAATAAAAGTAGGTGTCTTTCAATTATTATTTTTAGTTTCATTAAAAAAAATGACTATTAATGTGCATGGGTCCGGATCACTCAGTCCCTATGCTGTGATCGCTGCCATTAGTGGTTGTCACATTTGGAAATCCAGTATTTGTTAGACCTAAATACCCTAGAAATGAAGATAATTTTTTAAAGGCTTTATAAAAGAAAATGGGGGAAATGCTTTTTATGGGGTTTTCTGGGACATTAACATTGATAGCCTATGTCTAGAATAGGACATCTATGATCGGTGAGGATCCAACCTCTAGTACTCCCAGCGATCAGCAGAGTGAAGGAGCCACCGTGCTCCAGCGAGAGCCGCATCCCATTCATTGTTTACATGGGCACAACGGCCACACAGCCACCCATACGAACGAGTCGCTGTGCTTGTGTAAACAATGAGGATGTGGCACATACAGGAGCGCCATGGCACCTTTATTGTGCAACTTGGCAGGTGACCCAGATGTCCCCCACCGATCAAACATTGATGGCACATCCTTCGGGTGGGACATCAATGTTAAATTCCCAGAGAGCCTCTTTAAATACTTCTGTTTGTTTTCTAGCCACTGCTTCTATGGAATCATCTTAGTCGTATGTTATGCCTATCTCTTCTATTGAGTCATTTGGGATGTTTTGTTATTTGTCTGAGAACAATTAAATCAAACACTGACATTTTCTATTCGAAGAGAAGATACCGCACATTAACATAACAGGGGAATATTTGAAATTACATTTTTTTCTTGTACAAAGTGAAGAAAAGCCTGAATCATGCAACCCAATCTTTTACAAATGTGCACTGCTTTTACAAGTTTTATTGGTGATTTGGATCATATTTTTTTTATATTTTTCCACGCTGTGTGACCTTTTCAATCTGATGCTACATTGAACACTGTTGCCATACCATAATAATAGCAGGGTCCCACATACTTCAATTTCCTGTGATAAAAGGTGTCTGTAGGCTCAGTTTCTACTTGTTACTTGGCTCTAAATTACATTCCATGTGTTTTGTTTTTTTACCAAACTGAAACAGATATTAACATAGGGAGGAAGGAAAGCAATCCCAAAGAAAAGGCTTGGGAGTGTTTTCCCTTGTCCCAAGGCTGGGATCTGTTCTTTATTTCATGGAGCAGGATAGGTAGAAGTTTGGGGATCTATTGATGACACAAATGACTTTCCAGAATTGCTCCCAACAATCACCCAAAAAAATCCAACACGGTGGATCTATTTTTACACAGATATCTGCCATCATCAGGTCGGCATCTGTCACGCTCGTTCATGTCACAAAAAGGCACCGAAAAGGGTCTCGCCCAAGATCTCTAATGTATGACCAGCTTAAGCCCAAACAGATATTGTACCTCTGGAGAGATTGTATGTTTTACATACAAATGGTCCATTAACAATTTTCAGTCCAGTCCTGTAGTCATGGTCTCCTAGGTCAGCATCTGTGTTTTCTCTTTATTGACTTGTATTTATGTAAACCTGAAGAATTCTTTTCATATTTACAAATATATCTGACAGTGTATCAGAATGTAACATGTGAAGTCGTACACTTGGTGTGATAGTCGTGTGATTATACAAAATAATCCCCTTTTATTCTCTTTTTATAGTAATTTTAATCAGCCTTTGGCTTCATGTGCTTACAAATCCTCTGGAGTACATAGAAGGACTATGCTGCTTTACTTTATATCAGGTGCAGGTTTAGTGGTTATTTCACAGACTCCAATATTCTTACATGTCACTGACTTATTTCCAGTGCCCCACTTCTTAGTGCTTTACCATTAGCTGTATAGTCATGAAGTAGCTTATTCTGGTGGTCATCTTTCTATAAATGTAAGATTTATATCCGAGAAACCAGTGAGAGGGTCATTCCTTTATCATGCACCAGTGTATATGCTGCATTAAGACATCAGGGGAATGCACTGCAACACATGATATACGGTAGTAATGTAAGACAATACAGTCCCTGGACCACAGAGGCTACTGAAGCCGGTTCCCTGTCCAGGGACTCTTTAAGTTGCATGGCCCTTGGGGACAGATTCATCTCGTACACATAACACACCTCCCGACAGGATTATTAATTATCTGCTTGTTGTTGTGACCGCAGACCTGCAGAGTCAGAGGAGAGGGAGGGAGTATTTGGCAAGAAACGGAAAGCTGAATTTTATATCCGTCTTATGTTACAGCAAACGTTGCTTCTTAAGGACAAAAAAAACGTTATTATTGTAGCACCTAAAAATCTTAAATTGCATATCTTTTATTCTCATTTTGACTATATCTTTATAGCAGATTGCAATATGAAAATGTTACACGGGTGCATTCTCTCGCATTTACACCACATTTTGAACAGTGTGCAGGCAGCAAATCAATAAATCAATACACTTTGTTGAAAGCTCAAATTGTTAATTTGGGCCCTTCTGCTGACACATCGCTGCCAATAAGGGTATGTTCACACGATTAACCAAAAACGTCTGAAAATACGGAGCTGTTTTCCGAGAAAACCGCCTCTGATTTTCAGGCGTTTTTTAAGCTGAAAATTAAGCTTCTTTTAATTTGGAGCTTCTTTTGAGGCATTTTTTGATGCGTTTTTCATAGTGTTCAATGGAAAATCCGCTCCAAAAAACGCTTCAAGAAATGACATGCTACTTCTTTTTATGGAGCGTCTTTTTACGCTCCGTTTTTTAAAACAGTGGTGTAAAAAGATCCCCGTATGAACTAAATGCTGTTTTTTCCATTGAGTTCAATGGGCAAATGTTTGTAGGCGTTTAGCTTCCGTTTTTGAGGCGTAAACACCTTGAAATACGCTTGAAAACACTGCGTGTGAACATACCCTAACTTTGCCTAAATACCCTCAACATATCTAAAACCAAATTATTATGCCATAGTTCGGCTTGACCCATTTTAGGCTGGGACCCATTTAGGGGCCTATTTAGTATCATGTTAACAGAAGACATAGAGAAGATGTATCAAAACTGGTGCAAACCAAATAGGTTGTCCTTTTTTTTTTTTTCTTCCATAAGCAACTATGCAATTTTTCCCACAATTTCCTCACCTACTGGTTGTCAACTTATTTGTGTAGTTCGTACAGTGGAAACAAAAGCCCATAATGATTTTATACTTAGACTTTAGACCACATTTTAAGAAATTATGTAATTGAAAAAATCTATAAAAAATTGTGAGTTTTAAAAACTTCTGCCTGTGTAATATTAGAATTAGTGAGTGAAACCAAGGTTTATTGTGTAGTAAATAGCTTTTTAGTTACAAAAAGGCTTTTATGGTTTCTTTTTTTTTTGTGTGACATTTATACCTCCGAATAGATGCTACATCCTTTATTCAGATGAGTAGACATAGCTGGCGCATTACTGCAGGGACACGTTTGTAAGGTCAGGAGGGTACATCAGCAGAAACAAATTTGGCAGTCAACTTTTATTTGTCAGTTAGTCATTATGTCATTCCGTCCTTTGGTTGGATTGGTTGTTTTTTTTTTCTGTGCTGCCTAATCTGCAGCCTGGTGCAATGTCACGACGACTGGTATGGATATTGCCAATGGAGCAGTGGTAATTATTAAATGCTTATTATATAAATGATAGATATTAATCTTATACCTGTAAAGTTTCCCCAAACCACTAAGGATAAGTTCACACGTAGCAGAAATTTCTGCGACTATCCCATTTATCTGAACGGGGCTTGCAGAAATCCAATCACACGCTGCAGAAATAACCTTCTTCATATGTATGGAATTCATTGTTCATTTGCAGAAATATCTGTAACAAACCTACTGCATGTGATTATATGCTAAATGTGATACCAATATAGTACAACGGTTTTGCTTTGTGGACTGAGCTGCAAATACCCTACAGTTGGAGTCTGGTTTACTGGTTTTCCTATAACTTCCCAAGCATTCCATAGCTGTATTTTTATAAAAGTTTTTTTTCCATCTTGGACATTTATGGCATATCCACAGAATATGGCAAAAATGTCTAATAGATGCGGGTCCCACCTTCACACCTATCTGACACACATCCTACCTCCTCTTGCTCTTGCTACTCCCCGGCTACTGACTGACAAGGTGGTCGGGAGTACAGAAACAGCTGCTTCCGGAACTCCCATTTACATCTAATGGAGTTACAGACAGCGTAGCTTAGCGAGCTTGGTAGGACGGGAGTCATGGGGCCCCGTGCTAGAGATAGGTACGTGTCCTATAGGTGGGACCCTCATCTATTGGACATTTATGCCATAAATGTCCAAGATGCGAATACCCTTTTAAGCATTAACAAATATATATTTTTTCCAAAATCTAATCGTTTAATCAAACTTGGTCCAATATATATGTAGATGGTACAATTGTTGACTTGGACTTTTTCAGTGGTACGTTTGGGTGGACTGCTAACCTGCTCTTTTTTTTTTTTTACAGGGACTGTCCGCCCAGTAAGACGCAGTTTTTTTGAACCATCCTCTGCCCCAGGCAAGGGTATTGTATGGGAGTGGGAAAATGATGCAGGTTCCTGGACTCCTTATGACACAGAAATCTGCATTGCTATTCAGAATGCCTACGAAAAGCAACACCCTTGGCTGGACCTTACTACACTTGGTTTCTGTTACTTGGTGCATTTCCATAGCATGTGTCAAGTCAACCGCCAGACACATCGTAAGAGACGACTAAGAAGGCGCATGGATCTTGCATATCCTTTGACGATGGGATCCATACCGAAGTCTCAGTCATGGCCTGTGGGGTCTGGCTCTGGATTGCCCTGTTCTTGCCCCCAGTGTCTGTTAGTAAACAGTACCAGAGCAGCATCTAATGCTATCCTAGCATCACAGAAAGTTAAGGTTCCCCCTGGGCCTCCACCTAATTTGCCACCTCCACCTCCTCCTTCACTGCATCCATCTGGAATAAGACAGAGCAATACGTATAGTGGCGGAGCTGCAGGCTGGGGAAGACCAGGGGAAGGAGGTCGACCTGCAGGAGGAATCAGAAATGGCTCAGGATTTTCTCGTAGTCAAAGTGTACCAGGACCAGCTCCATACCCAGGACAGAACAATCTGAACAGACCTGGAGTGCAGAGAACCAGTGGGAGCAGCAGTAGGGCGTCTATCCCTCCAGGGTAAGTCAATAATAAACAGAACAAGTTTCATATTGAGTCAATTTATTGGAGGCATGACATGGTGCTAAAGACACAGCACCCATTTCGAGCCCGTATGGCTCAATACCTAATGCTTTGTTACCATTTGTGTTTTTTGTTTCTATCATTTATTTTCAATCTGTCATCCTTGACCTCAATAATAATAATAAAAAATTATCCTGTAAAAAAAACCTAATTGTGACAGAACTGGTGAAAACTGAAGTATCAATTTAAGTCATGATAAAAAAAACAACAAAAGGCATACATAAAAAATCACGTGAACCCAGCCTTTCTTTAAGTGGCACCATGTGGCAACTATGAAATTAAAGGGGCAATCCACTTAAATGTCTGATAGGTGGCATCCTACAACTGGGACCTCCACCTATCTGCAATTAAAATGATAAGATGGGGGTTTCTGGCTGCGCATGTGCGTGTCTTTCTCCATTGAAATCTAAGAAATATGATTTACGGAAACAGCAGAGCACACTTGCACGGCTGTTTCCCTAACTCTCATAATGTAGAGCGCTGCACGTCCCCTATGTCCTGGAGACCCCTGCACCATACAGATTAATCATTTATTATCATACAGTATGTAACCAGATCCTCTACAATTTGAGTTAAATCCAAATAAAATTATCTTTATTTCAGCGTACAATAGTATCAATTAAAAAGACTATCACCTCAAAAAAAAAAAAAAACTAAACTACAATAATCAGCTAATACCTTAAAAGACGGAAATTCCGAATCTGTAATTTTTATCTTGTATTCCCTGTTGTTAGCCTGCAAATGGGCCGTGTGCTGCATGCTGATGCGTAGAGAGGAATTCTAAACTCCATGATATAATGTAGAGGACTCCTAGAACGCATCATCAGCATGCAGTGCACGGCCTGTTTGCGGACTTATAGTGGGGGAATGCAAGTCAGTAGAAAGACAAAACTTACAGAGTAGGAATCAGCGTCTTTTAAGCTATTAACTGATTATTGTCGTTTAGGTTTTTTTTTTGGAGGTGACCGAGTACCTTTAATAATAGAATAGATAGGGGAATTAGTACGTAGATAATCTTCACTAGATATCCCTGACTCCGAATCCACAGAAGAAAACAAGCTAGATAGTCTTAAGACATGTGTAAGGTGCTTTATATTTTTATTGCTTTCATTTCATTTAAGTGCTTTACATCCGTCACCTGACCGTGCCCAATATTTTAGGTAATTTTATAAATGCTCTGTATGGTGCATCGGCACCCACTAAACACACCCTTAAACGAGGGGAGGCAAAAGATTTCCCATTCACATGTAAATGAGTTCACCCTCTCGGTGCTTCATCGTGGCAGTGGCGGCTTACATGACTGCTATTTCTGGCTGCTAAGACTTTTAAAGAAAATGAATGAGTCTGAGAAGCCGGAAGGAGTTCTTACTCATGTGAGACCCTGTAGGCACTGTGTAGCACAGAGAGGGCTTACTTCAAATTTGCGTGTGAAATAATTTACCATCATCGATCTCACAATCAGAGGGCCATTTAGAGGGTGCTGGTGCACTAACTGTCCTTCACCAGGGCATCTGTACAATATCCTAAATATAGAGCACTGTCAGGTTACAGATTCTTTTTAACTATCTGTATTTGGGTTTGCAGTTATTCTCTTTTCACCACTGTGTTTATTGATACAGCATTAGGGTATGTTCACACGCTGAGTCAAAAACGTCTGAAAATACGGAGCTGTTTTCAAGGGAAAACAAATCCTGATTTTCAGACGTTTTTTTAAGCCACTCGCGATTTTCGCAGCGTTTTTCGCTGCATTTTTTACAGACATTTTTGGAGCAGTTTTCCATAGAGTCAATGAAAAACGGCTCCAAAAACGTCCCAAGAAGTGTCCTGCACTTCTTTTTCACGGCCGTTTTTCATTGGGTTTTCAGTTATTCTCTTTTCACCACTGTGTTTATTGATACAGCATTAGGGTATGTTCACACGCTGAGTCAAAAACGTCTGAAAATACAGAGCTGTTTTCAAGCGAAAACAGCTCCTGATTTTCAGATGTTTTAGTAGCAACTCGCATTTTTCGCTGTGTATTTTACGGCCGTTATTGGAGCTGTTTTTCACTGGAGTCAATGAAAAACAGCACCAAAAACGTCCCAAGAAATGACCTGCACTTCTTTTTACGCGGCGTCTTTTTACGCGCCGTATTTTGAAAACGCCGCGTAAAGTTACGCCTTGTGGGAACAGAACACCGTAAATCCCCTTGCAAGCAGTGGGCAGATGTTTGGAGGCGTAATGATACAGTTTTTTCAGGAGTAATTCGAGGCGTAAACGGCCCGAATTACGTCTGAAAACACATCGTGTGAACATACCCTTACCATGGAAATACATAGGTCTGCATAAGAGCTGTAGTCACAAAATGGTAATTTTTTTTAAATATCAAAACTGATTGCAAAGTTGCATTGGAGAAAAAACAAAAATAGTTGCAAAAGTGCATATACTTTATGTATTGACTCTAGTTATCTACTTATATTCTCAGTAAGCAATTTTCCTTGACGTCTACGTTTTCATGTTGTGTTTTTTTTGTTTTATTACAGTGCGCCTTTTATGATAGCCAAATATAAGTCTATTTAGTGGTGTATTGTACATTATATATGGTAGCATTTGACAGTATTGGTGGTTAGCTTGTGGGGCCAGGCATAACTTAAGTATAAGAACGAGTAGTACACCGCTAACAAAATTCAATGGTTGGTGTGATTCTCAGCTGCACTCAGTATATACAGTTCACATTTCCATACACATATGCATTTCTATAAAATACAGAACCTGCTGCCATGTGGTGTCATCAGTACCTGCTCTTTGTTCATAACAAGTACCATATGCAGCAGAAATTCACAATAAGAGCTGTGATATTGCTGCATGTTCGGCCACTTTATTAATAGAAACGCAAACATAAATGTACAAATCACCATTCATGTGAGTAATAACAAAGTCTGTACAGCTCTGCAGAATATGTTGTGCTATATACCATGCATTCGGAAAGTCTTCAGAACCTTTCACTTTTTTCACATTTTGTTATGTTGAGGCCTTGTGCTAAAATTTAAAAAAATCTACTTTTGCCCATCATTCTGCACTCAATACCCCATAATGACAAAGTGAAAACAGAATGTTCGTAATCTTTGCTAATTTATTGAAAAGGAAAAACTAACATATTGCATTGACATAAGTATTCAGACCCTTTACTCAGTACTTAGTTGAAGCACCTTTGGCAGTGATAACAGCCTCCAGTCTTCGTGGGTATGAGGTCACAAGGTTTGTCCACCTGGATTTGGGATTTTCTGCCATTCTTCTCTGGAGATCCTCTCAAGCTCTGTCAGGTTGGATGGTGACCGACAGTGGACAGCCATTTTCAGGTCTTTCTAGGGATGTTCGATTGGGTTCAAGTCAGGGCTCTGGCTGGGCCACTCAAGGACATTCACAGAGTTGTCCCTAAGCCACTCCCGTGTTGTCTTTGGCTGTGTGCTTAGGGTCATTGTCTTGTTGGAAGGTGAATCTTCGGCCCAGAGCACTCTGGATCAGGTGTTCATTAAGAATATCTCTGTACTTTGCTCCATTCATCTTTCCCTCCACCCTGACCAATCTTTCTGTCCCAGCCACTGGAAAACACCCCCCTGCCACCACCATGCTTCACTGTAGGGATGGTATTGGGTATGTGATGAGCAGTGTCTGATTTCCTCCAGACATGATGCTTACAATTGAGGGCAAAAAGTTCAATTTTGGTTTAATCAGACCACAAAATCTTGTTTCTCACAGTCGGAGAGTCCTTTAGGCGCTTTTTTGCAAACTCCAGGTGGCTTTCATGTGTCTTTTACTGAGGAGAGGCTTCTTTCTGGCCACACTGCCATAAAGCCTAGATTGGTGGAGTGCTACAGTGATGGTTGACCTTCTGGAAGTTTCTCCCATCTGCACACAGGATCTTTGGACCTCAATCAGAGTGAACATTGGGTTCTTGGGGTGGGGCGGCCAGCTCTAGGAAGAGTCCTGGTTGTTCCAAACTTCTTCCATTTTAGAATTATAGAGGCCATTGTGCTCTTGGGAACTTTCAGCGCAGCAGGTTATTTTTTGTACCCCCCTCCAGATCTGTTCCTCCACACAGTCCTGTCTCTGAGCTCTACAGACAGTTCTTTCCTCCTCATGGCTTGGTTCTTGCTCTGATACTCATTGCCAGCTGTGAGACTTTATATAGACAGGGGTGTGTCTTTCCAAATCATGTCTAATCAAGGTGTAGAAACATTTCAAAGATGATCTAGAGAAATGGGAGGACACCAGAGCTAAATTTCAAGTGTCATAGCAAAGGTCTGAATACTCATGTCCATGCGAAATTTGAGTTTTTCATTTTTCAATAAATTTGCAAAATTTTCTAAAATTCTGTCTTCACTTTGTCATTATGGGGTATTGAGTGCAAAATGATAGGGAAAAACTTTAATTTTTTTTTATTTTAGGACAAGTTCTCAACATAACAAAATGTAAAGAAAGTGAAAGGGTCTGAAGACTTTCCGTATGCACTGTAAGCAAAATAAATAAATAAATGTTCATGAAATAATGAATATATAAATACTGTACTATATAAGGAAGGGTGATGAGATAACTTCACTGAATAATTGGATAAGGAATGTTACCCAGAACCAAATTAAATGTGGATGGGATATTTTTGTAATCCATTTGCATACACATAAGAGTTTTCGCTGTGTGCTGTGTATCTCTTTAGGAATGATTTCTATTAATCCAGGTGCAGAATACTGCAAGGAAACGTCTTCCACATTTGTGTGTTTAAGGTTTTTGTTTTCCACTTGCTCGTGGTTTTCACATTTTTACTGGAAGTGCTTAGTAATATTCTTAGTTGGGGATTCCTCAGAATGTCAATGACTGGCTGCAGTTTGTTTTCCTGTCGGGATTAATAAAGTATCTATCTATCTATCTATCTATCTATCTATCTATCTATCTATCTATCTATCTATCTATCTATCTATCTCTCATATCTCTCATATCTATCTATCTATCTATCTATCTATCTATCTATCTATCTATCTATCTATCTATCTATCTATCTATCTATCTATCTATCTATCTATCTATCTATCTATCTATCTATCTATCTATCTATCTCATATCTATCTCATGTCTGCCTGTCTGTCTGTCTGTCTGTCTATCGAATAAATGAACATATGTTCTAAGCTCTTTGTGTTGCCAGGATACTATAATATACTTGAATACATCTACAGTATACGGCTACTAATACAGTATGTATAATGTCATCTGGCTGCCAGTCCAGTAAATCCACACATTGTGGAGGCTGCATGGACCGGCCTGAACATTTGCTGCTTGTTGCCATGGTAGCAGAGCTCAGGTGCTGCTCATAGCAACAGATTCCATCCACTCTCCAGCCGCAGGCAACAAAGGCCCCTGCTATTGTTATACAGCACAGTGTAACCTATATACAGCCTGCTTTAGTTCAGGCGCTTTTTACATGAAAAAGGATACTGATATTGTAGTCGCACACAGCGTAGCACTATATAATGTGTCAAAATTGTCTCCTAAATAAATGTTTTGAGACTGCTCTGCATCCAAATTAATTATTAGAATTATTTAAATTTTCCAATGCAACATCGTGTTCAAATAAAATAAATGTACTCTAAACAGCAATAGTTTATTATAATAAATAATAATATTAATATATATTACCGCCAACGTGTGAAACTAAGATATTGTATAGAATACCTTAACCTTATTTGATAGTTTGCCCAAAAATGTATTTCATTCTGACCTTATATACTTCACGTGAGTATTTTAATAGAAATGCTTAGTTGTTGACACCATATTAACGGATTTCTAGGAGACAACATGGGGTACACTTTATTAACTAGTTATTCTACAGAATGTCTGGCTGATTCACACGCCTAAAACAAACAACGTAATCTTCAGAACACCTAAAATATCTACAGACGGATTCATTATATGCATTATCTAGAAGTTAGAACTCTTATGTAGTGTAAAAATTGTATTGTGAATCATTGCCAAAAAATGGCCCAAATCACCCCCTAATGACTTCAATGGGAGGCAGAGGTGGGTTTTTTCCCTGGGTTGCTTTTGGCCGCTCGAGGGAAATAAAAAGCGGTATGCTCTGTCTTCGAGCAGTTTTCACCTCTGAAATCAATGGGAAGCAGAAAAACCTGCGGCACTTGTTTTGAGCGTTTTTTTGTGGCAGTTTTTGCCTGTGTTTTTTTGCATTCGATTCAACGGCCGCAGGCAAAAAATGCCACGAAAAAGTGTAAAAAAAAAAACACTGGCAAGTCAAAATCTGTTTTTTTTTCTTCTTGCAAAAAAACCTCTGTGTGTACTACGACTTAATGTGTGCATGTTATCCCTATGGTCTACGGGGGTACAGAGAAAGTGACGTCTTTGAGTGCTGAATGTTCCCCCCACACAGAAATTATGAGAAATGGGATCTCCTAGCTGAAGATCCACATGGGCACAATTTTGGTTGAACTTGGTGCTTTGCATCATGGAGCACCAGCACTGTTACTATGAAAAAGCATCCATGTATAAATTAGGAATTATGTTGGTCTAGCGCAGCCAGAGCCGGCCTTAGGCTTTATTCAGACGAACGGGAAAAACATCCGTGTAACGCGCGTGATTTGCACGCGCGTTGCACGGCCCTATATTAGTCTATGGGGCCGTGCGGACATGTGCGTGATTTTTACTCAGCGTGAGTCCGCTGAAAAAAAGTCACGACATGTCCGTTCTTTCGGCGTTTTTCGCGCATCACGCACCCATTGAAGTCAATGGGTGCGTGAAAACCACGCATGCCGCACGGAAGCACTTCCATGCGAACTGCGTGATTCGCGCAAGAGCTGTCAAAAGGATGAATGAAAACAGAAAAGCACCACGTGCTTTTCTGTTTACAAACATCCAAACAGAGTGTCTTTGAGATGAGCGAACCCGGACAACCGAACCGAACTTCACCGGGTTCGGCCGAACTCGTTTTGACCGAACCCGGCAAAAAAATTTCCGGTACGCGACGTCAGGAGATAGTCACTGTCCAGGGTGCTGAAAGAGTTAAACTGTTTCAGCACCCTGGACAGTGACTTCCGATCCCAATATACATGAACTTGTAAAAAAAAAAGAAGTTCTGACTTACCGATAACTCCCGGCTTCTTCCTCCAGTCTGACCTCCCGGGATGACAATTCAGTCCAAGTGACAGCTCCAGCCAATCACAGGCCAAGCACAGGCTGCAGCGGTCACATGGACTGCCGCGTCATCCAGGGAGGTGGGGCCAGATGTCAAGAGAGGCACGTCACCAAGGACGCGTCACCAAGGCAACGGCCGGGAGGGAAGTTCTCGGTAAGTACAAACTTTTTTTTTTTTTTTTTAACAGGTTGCTCGATATTGTGCTCGGAATTTACTGTGGAGGGTGCTGAAAGAGTTACTGCCGATCAGTTAACTCTTTCAGCACCCTGGACAGTGACTGACGTCGACTAGCCTCATCTCTATGATGGCGGCTGCGCGAAAATCACGCAGCCGCGCATCATACACTGATGACACACGGAGCTGTCAAGTGGTTTTTGCGTCCGCAAAAACGCCACGTTCGTGTGAATCCAGCCTTAGGATAGATGGCGCCCCGTGCGAAATTATCTTTTGGCGCCCCACCCCAATATAAAAAAATGCCCCATAAAAAAGTATAGTGCCCCCACACAGTATAATGCCCCTTAAGCGATACACACACACACACACACATACACACACACACAGTATAATGCCCCTTTAGTGCCCCCCCATACAGTATAATAATAATATTTAATAGTATAATATATTATAACCCCTTCAAGGACACAGTATTTTGTCCTCTAATTGTGCCCACACAGTATTATGCCTCCTAAGTGCCACACACATTATATTGCACCCTATAGTGCCCCTACACAGTATAATGCCCAATTAGTGGCCCCCAAACAGTATAATGCCCCCTCCCCTGACTCACACGCACAGCCCCCCTTGTAGATAGTTCCCCCCTGTAGATTGTGCCATACAGCCTCCTTTGTAGACAGTGCCATAATCCCCCACCTCTTCCTTGTAGACAGTGACATACAGCCCCCCACCTCCCCCTTGTAGACCGTGCCATACAGCCCCCACCTCCCCCTTGTAGACAGTGCCATAAAGCCCCCACCTCCCCCTTGTAGACAGTGCCATACAGCTCCACACACCCCCCTTGTAGAGTGCCATACAGCCCAACACCTTCCTTGTAGACAGTGCCATACGGCCCCCCACCTCCCTCATGTAGACAGTGCCATACAGCCCCACATCCCCCTTGTAGAGAATGCCATACAGCCCCCACCTCCCCCTTGTAGAGAGTGCCATACAGCCCCCTCCTCCCCCTTGTAGACAGTGCCACACAGCACCCACCTCCCCCTTGTAGACCGTGCCACACAGCCCCCACCTCCGCATTGTAGACAGTGCCATACAGCCCCCACCTCCCCCTTGTACATAGTGCCCCCACCTCCCCCTTGTACACAGTGCCCCCAACCTCCCCCTTGTACACAGTGCCCTCCACCTCCCTTGTAGACAGTGCCAATACGGCCCCCCCCCACCTCCCTCATATAGACAGTGCTATACAGCCCCCCACCTCCCCTATGTAGACAGTGTTATACAGCCCCCACCTCCCCTTTGTAGACCGTGCCATACAGCCCCCCACCTCCCCCTTGTACACAGTGCAGGAAGGGGGGTGGGGGGTGCTATCTACAAGGGGGCTGCAAAAAATCTCCTCAATCCACTTCGCGCTATGAGGAGGAGGAGAGACAGCATGGCCGTGGCAGTGGTTCAGAGGAGTGTCGCGGCACCCCCAGAAGGTTTTCACGGCACCCCAGTTGGGAACCACTGGCCTAGTAAATACCAGAGCAGGGAGATACCTCTCTGCTCTGCTATAGTGTTGAATAGTATCTGTGTCCTTAGCAGGGCTGTATTTACAGCTCACGCTGCCCTTGGCACTAAGCCTGAAGACGCCCCCATTAAAGGCCTATTTACTTTAGCCAACTATCATCATGATTTGCTATTTTCTGACCAATTATACTGATATTTGGTCAGTGTTCACATAGGAGAAGATCAATGATAAAACCTTTGTTTATCGTTGCTCTGCAATTGTGATGTCAATAATTGATAGATGTTAGGCCTGATTTACACGAGCGTAATATACGCGTGTGCGACGCGTGTGCTTTTCACGCGTGTCATACGCACCTATGTTAGTCTTTGGGGCAGTGCAGACAGTCCGTGAGTTTTGCGCAGCGTGAGTCCGCTGCGTAAAACTCACGACGTTCTATATTTCTGCGTTTTTCGCGCATCACGCACCCATTGAAGTCAATGGGTGCATGAAAACCACGCATGCCGCACGGAAGCATTTCCGTGCGAACTGCGTGATTCGCGCAACAGCTGTCAAACTCTGAATGTAAACAGAAAAGCACCACGTGCTTTTCTGTTTACAAACATCCAACCGGAGTGTCATAATGATGGCGGCTGCGCGAAAATCACACAGCCGCGCATCATACACTGATGACACACGCAGCTGTTAAGTGCCTTTTGCGCACGCAAAATGCCGCGTTTTTTGTGTGTGCAAAACGCACACGCTCGTGTAAATCAGGCCTAAATGCCGCTCATAGTGAAATTTACACTGCGCATTACTGCCTAGTGCACAGTCCGGTCCTGGTGTCAGGTGGTGTGGACTGTGTTCCCCAAAACTCATGAGTTGTACTGGGAAATATAGGGCACACTACGCTGTACCAGAATATGGAATCTGCATACATAGATTTGCCCTACCCCCAAATTATTATAATAATATGCCTAAATATTACCACTGTATAAAACCACCATGCTGTGACTAGATAACACGCCATACACTGACTGAATAATACCACCATACTGTGACTAAATAATACCATCATACACTGAATAATACCACCATACTGTGACTAGATAACACCACCTTACACTGACTGGATAATACCACCGTACACTGAATAATACCACCATACTCTGATTAGATAACACCGCCATACACTGACTGAATAATACCACCATACTGTGACTAAATAATACCATCATACACTGAATAATGCCACCATACTGTGACTAGATAACACTGCCATACACTGACTGAATAATACCACCATACTGTTACTAGATAACACCACCATACACTGACTGAATAATACCACCATACTGTGACTAAATAATGCCATCATACACTGAACAATACCACCATACTGTGACTAGATAACACTGACCTACACTGAATAATACCACTATACTGTGACTAGATAACACCACCATACACTGACTGGATAATGCCACCATACACTGAATAATACCACCATACTGTGACTTGATAACACCGCAATACATGGACTAAATAATACCACCATACTGTGACTAGATAACACCGCCATGCATTGACTGAATAATACCACCATACTGTGACTAGATAACACCGCCATACACTGACTGAATAATACCACCATACTGTGACTAGATAACACCACCTTACACTGACTGGATAATACCACCGTACACTGAATAATACCACCATACTCTGATTAGATAACACCGCCATACACTGACTGAATAATACCACCATACTGTGACTAAATAATACCATCATACACTGAATAATGCCACTATACTGTGACTAGATAACACTGCCATACACTGACTGAATAATACCACCATACTGTTACTAGATAACACCATCATACACTGAACAATACCACCATACTGTGACTAGATAACACTGACCTACACTGAATAATACCACTATACTGTGACTAGATAACACCACCATACACTGACTGGATAATACCACCATACACTGAATAATACCACCATACTGTGACTTGATAACACCGCCATACACGGACTAAATAATACCACCATACTGTGACTAGATAACACCGCCATTCATTGACTGAATAATACCACCATACTGTGACTAGATAACACCGCCATACACTGACTGAATAATACCACCATACTGTGACTAGATAACACCGCCATACACTGAATAATACCACCATACTGTGACTAGATAACACCGACCTACACTGAATAATACCACCATACTGTGACTAGATAACACCACCATACACTGACTGGATAATACCACCATACACTGAATAATACCACCATACTGTGACTAGATAACACCACCATACACTGACTGGATAATACCACCATACACTGAATAATACCACCATACTGTGACTTGATAACACCGGCATACACTGACTGAATAATACCACCATACTGTGACTAGATAACACCTCCATACATTGACTGAATAATACCACCATACTTTGACTAGATAACACAGCCATACACTGACTGAATAATACCACCATACTGTGACTAGATAACACCGCCATACACTGACTGAATAATACCACCATACTGTGACTAGATAACACCTCCATACACTGACTGAATAATACCACCATACTGTGACTAGATAATACCACCATACACTGATAATACCACCATACTGTGATGAGATAACACCGCCATACACTGAATAATACCACCATACTGTGACTAGATAACACCACCATACACTGAATAATACCACCATACTGTGACTAAATAATACCACCAAACACTGAATAATACCACCATACTGTGACTAGATAATACCACC